>NC_057796.1:421648428-421944835 GCF_018294505.1 Triticum aestivum
GATATAAGCCCTTTATGAGATGTCGCCCAGACGTCCGACTGTGGCACTCTTACTATTTACTTTTGATATAAGCCCTTTTCGAGATGTCGCTTAGACGTCCGACTGTGGCACGTACTGTCGTTTATATTCCAATATGAGCCCTTTATGTGGTGTCGCCCTGACGCCCGACTGCGGCATTGTTAATTTATTTTTACCCTTCGAGGCGTCGCTTCAGACACCCGATCGGTCTTCAGCTATTTTATTGGGATTTCGGGAGGACTACCACCTGATTTCCTTTTTATTTATCATGCAGTGCAATTTTATTATCTGAGTGCGCATTAATAATCTGCTCATGTGCATCATGTTTGCATTTGTTATATCTTATGTCCAAACTGTCTTGCGAGTACATTCAACGTACTCACCTGGCTTGTTGATTTGGCCAGATGTTGACGAAGGCGATCTTATGGATGAAGAGTTCGATAGCGAGTCCGACGCCTAGAGGAGTCCCAGTCAGTCCCGTGCGATCCTGGAATTGGTCACTTGTATTATATACGCTTCCGCTACCCAGAATAAAGGTCATCGAGCCCCACTCCGGCGCTCGATGAGTTGTAAGATTTAGGAGTCATGTCACCCACTTCACTATGACATATCCACCACCACTTTTATTACGAGTCAATAGTTATGCCACCATACCCCTTTGTGTCATATCCGCCTTTATGTATAATATCGGCGTGCTTGTAATAAATTGTTGAGCAGCCTCAGCTCAACCCTGTATAATATTTAGTACTTCTGGATTTCTGTATCAAGGATTTGTCTACCAGTAAGAAGGATTCTTCTATACTGGTCCGATAAAAGGGGCGGTTTCTCAATAAATGTTTTATTGGAAAACCGGTCCAGACAACGTCATCACAAAAGTTGGCGCGGTCGCATTTGCTGTCACGGGATCTATCGTAATCGTTGTTGTAGCCGGTATGGGCAATGAAGCATTCTCGTTGACCTCAAGAGTTCGCAGCATTTTCTGCACATCAAACTACACCGTCAGTCAAAGACTTTGCACAGCGGTTCCGCCAGGGCCAGCGCCAACACAGGTGCAACTGGCTCGTATATCCTCACGATGGCAGGACGAACTGCAACATGATGATGATGGCGATAATGAGTGCTAAGTGAAGCCATTGCTGGACTGTGGAGCTAAGAGAAATTAACAATGGGTCCTAAATTGATCCTCCAAATTACTAATGAACTGTTGATTTGATGAACAAGCACTTGTTTTTCAAACTGAAGAGCTCTTGCTCCTGATTTCATTTCGAGTTAAACCAAAGTTCCTAAGATTATAGTTATTATCCACGCTGTAGGCTAACAAAGTCTATAACATCCTAGGTCTCACACAATGAGCCAACAATCCAAAATCTGAACTAGTAGTCCTCGGCGATGGAACGACACACATAAGGCTAGGAAACTTCACTATAACAAAGCCCAAATGAGCAACAGGTACCATAACACTAACCACAGCTCGCAGCCTCTTATGTCTCGTATCTACCGTTCATCGTTGTCCAACACAAACATGAAATGATAAATATGAGACAGCGGAGATTGGTGAATCTCTCTTTGGTAGACACCCTAAACAAGAACAGAGTGTAGGCTGGATCTGATGCTTAAATCCTCGGTGCAACCCATTCCAATAGACACATCCTCGACATTAGGTGCATCTCAATGTCCTCATCGTACGCATCCATCGTTCTTGTTCTCCTAACTAGTAAAAGCTAGCAAGCAATTTTGTACTACAGCTCTGCCTTACTATTGAGTAGGAGCCGAGGCCAAGTCTGCTCCTAATAGGCCTAATAGGATGACTGGTGTACATGTGGATAGGACTAATAGACCAAACCAACCATTACATCTGTCATTTTTATTGCATTTAAATGAATAGCAGTGCAATATCAAAAGCTATAGCACTGATACGTCTCCGTCGTATCTATAATTTTTTATTGTTCCATGCCAATATTCTACAACTTTTACATACTTTTGGCAACTTTTTATACTATTTTTGGGACTAACATATTGATCCAGTGCCCAGTGCCAGTTCCTGTTTGTTGCATGTTTTTTGTTTCGCTATCTTTAGTTATGGATATGGAACACGAAATACCAAAAATTAGGTGTACTTGCTACTCATGGAGATGGGGAACCTCCTAAAACCCTCGATGCTCATTATGTGAAAGATATTATGCACTACTTTAATAATCCTAAGAAAACCACATTCAATAATATAATGGGAGACACGTTGGATCAATGTGAATACTTTAGGGATTATCGCTTGACTCAAAAAGGGAAACTATTATGGGATCAAATTCATATGTTGCATTGGTATGCTCGGGAATTATGCTTGAGATATGAATATACTTGTTGCTCTAGGATGAAGGCTCCACACCTTCCCTTTTCATGTAAATTTAATAATAATAAAACCTTGGCTTCTTATGCTAATGGTATATATGATTACTATGATGTGGAACGAATAGAAGAATTCGTTGCTTTTAAGGGTGCTTATGAAATCGAATCTTTGTTTGAAAAGTGTGAAAATCTTGATGATGCTGTTTACAGACCTGAAAATTATGCTATACTTAAATATTGCTATGAGAATTATGAATATAATTCCGATATTGATGCGTTTATTGAGAAAATCTCCGCTGTCCAAGAAGAGACTAATATTTTGCAGGAATCTATGGAAGAAGAAATTCATGACACCGTGAGCTCATTGGATGAAAAAGATGAGGAGGAGAGCGAAGAACAAAAGGAGGAAGAGCAGATTGATCACCCGTGCCCACCTTCTAATGAGAGTAACTCTTTATCCCATACATTGTTTGATTTCCTTTCGTGCTTACCGAAGGATGAATGCTATGATGATTGCTATGATCCTTTTGATTTGTTTGATATATCCCTTTTTGATGAACTCGATACTTGTTATGCTTGTGGCCATGATGCCAATATGAATGATGCTTATGGAGATGAACTTGCTATAGTTCCTTATGTTAAGAATGAAATTGTTGCTATTGCACCCACACATCATAGTCCTATTATCTTTTTGAATTCTCCAAACTACACTATATCGGAGAAGTTTGCGCTTATTAAGGATTATATTGATGGGTTGCGTTCTACTATTGCACATGATGATTTTGATAAATATAATATGCATGTGCTTACTGCTCCTACTTGCAATTATTATGAGAGAGGAACTACATTTCCGCCTCTCTATGTTTCCAATACGATAAAATTGCAAGCAATTGTTTATACTATGCATTGGCCTTTACTTTGTGTGCATGAATTGTTCTTTTATGACATGCCAATGCATAGGAAGAGAGTTAGACTTCGTCATTACATGATATATGTTACTTTGTGGTCACTACTAAATTACAAATCATTGTTAATTAAAATTGGCTTTGATATACCTTGGGATCCGGGTGGATCCATTACTTGAGCACTATATGCCTAGCTTAATGGCTTTAAAGAAAGCGCTGCCGAGGAGACAACCTAGAAGTTTTAGAGAGTCATTTATTTCTGTTGAGTGCTTTTATAAAGTTTAACAAGAAAAATAAATAAAGAGGGGAACCTAATTTTTTTTTCAAAAATAAAAGTGAAAGTGAGAGAGACGAGCATTGTTAAAGTGGGAGCATGCCTTGAACTTTGTTCATGCCCATGGAAACTTTGTGAATCTTAATTACAGAAAAATTTCAAAAAAAATAATTATCCCATTGTATAAATTCATTGTATTATAAAAATAATGTGCCAAGATTTGCCTTTAGGATGATTGGATTGCTTGTTTGGTTTGTGCGGTGCAAAAACTGAAACTTTGGCTGTAGTGCGTGATTTTACATTTTTTACTGGAAAGTCAAACGCTTCTGAAACTTTTTGAAAAGTACTTATATACAAATTTTTTATTTTTTCCTAATTTTTCAAATTTTCAGAGTTACAGAAGTATGGTAGATGTTCAGATTGCTACAGACTATCCTGTTTAAGACAGATTCTGTTTTTTGATGCATTGTTTTGCTAGTTTTGATGAAACTCTCGATTTTATCGGTGGTATAAGCCATAGAGAAGTTATAATACAGTAGCTACAATGCAAAAACCAAATATGAATGGGTTTGCAACAGTACTTAAAGTGGTGATTTTTTTATTATACTAACGGATCTCACGAGGGTTTCTGTTAAGTTTTCTGTGATTGAAGTTTTCAAGTTTTGGGTGAGATCACGATGGATGAAGGAATAATGAGTGGCAAGAGCCTAAGCTTGGGGATGCCCGAGGCACCCCAAGGTAATATTCAAGGACTCCCAAGCAACTAAGCTTGGGGATGCCCCGGAAGGCATCCCCTCTTTCTTCTAACGATCATCGGTAATTTTACTTGGAGCTATATTTTTATTTGTCACATGACATGCGTAAATCTTGGAGCGTCGTGTGCTTTTTAGTTTTCTTTTAGTAATGCACTATGCTGATATGAGATAGTCCTTGGTTGATTTATAGAATGCTCTTTGCACTTCACTTGTATCTTTTGAGTATGGCTTTATAGAATGCTTCATGTGCTTCACTTATCTCATTTGAAGTTTGGATTACATGTTTCTCTTCACATAGAAAACCGTCATTTGTAGAATGCTCTTTTGCGTGTTATATTTGTTAGAGCGTGGGCATATCTTTTGTAGAAAGAATTAAACTCTCTTGCTTCACTTATATCTATTTAGAGAGTCGTCAGGAATTGGTCATTCACATGGTTAGTCATAAAATCCTACATAAAACTTATAGATGACTGAATATGATATGTTTGATTCCTTGCAATAGTTTTGCGATATAAAGATGGTAATATTAGAGTCATGCTAGTGAGTAATTGTGGATTGGTAGAAATACTTGTGTTAAGGTTTGTGATTCCCGAAGCATGCACGTATGGTGAACCGTTATGTGATGAAGTCGGAGTATGATTTATTTTTTGATTGTCTTCCTTATGAGTGGCGGTCGGGGACGAGCGATAGTCTTTTCCTACCAATCTATCCCCCTAGGAGCACGCGTGTAGTACTTTGTAGGGATAGCTTTCTTTGGCCATTTTATTTTAAAAAGACATGATTGCTTTATTAGTATGCTTGAAGTATTATTGTCTTAATGCCAAATGATAGACTATTTCTTTGAATCACTTGTGTCTTAATATTCATACCAGGATTAGATTACATGATCAAGATTATGCTAGGTAGCATTCCACATCAAAAATTATCTTTTTTATCATTTACCTACTCGAGGACGAGCAGGAATTATGCTTGGGGATGGTGATACGTCTCCGTCGTATCTATAATTTTTATTGTTCCATGCCAATATTCTACAACTTTTACATACTTTTGGCAACTTTTTGTACTATTTTTGGGACTAACATATTGATCCAGTGCCCAGTGCCAGTTCCTGTTTGTTGCATGTTTTTTGTTTTGCAGAAAATCCATATCAAACAGAGTCCAAACACGATAAAAACTTACGTAGAATTTGTTTGGAATATATGTGATTTTTGGGAAAAAGAATCAACGCGAAACGATGCCCGAGGGGGCCACAAGGCAGGGGTGCGCCCTGCTACCTCTTGAGCACTGCGTTGGTTTTCCCTTGAAGAGGAAAGGGTGATGCAGCAAAGTAGCGTAAGTATTTCCCTCAGTTTTTGAGAACGAAGGTATCAATCCAGTAGGAGGCTACGCGTGAGTCCCTCGCACCTACACAAAACAAATAAATCGTCACAACCAACGTGATAAGGGGTTGTCAATCCCTACATGGTCACTTACGAGAGTGAGATCTGATAGATATGATAGGATAATATTTTTGGTATTTTTATGATAAAGATGCACAGTAAAATAAAAACAAAGTAAAAAGCAACGGAAATAACTAAGTGTTGGAAGATTGATATGATGAAGATAGACCCGGGGGCCATAGGTTTCACTAGTGGCTTCTCTCAAGAGCATAAGTATTTTACGGTGGGTGAACAAACTACTGTTGAGCAATTGACAGAGTTGAGCATAGTTATGAGAATATCTAGGTATGATCATGTATATAGGCATCACGTCCGAGACAAGTAGACCGACTCCTGCTTGCATCTACTACTATTACTCCACACATCGACCGCTATCCAGCATGCATCTAGAGTATTAAGTTCATAAGAACAGAGTAACGCCTTAAGCAAGATGACATGATGTAGAGGGATAAATTCATGCAATATGATAAAAAAAACCCCATCCTGTTATCCTCGATGGCAACAATACTATACGTGCCTTGCTGCCCCTACTGTCACTGGGATAGGACACCGCAAGATTGAACCCAAAGCTAAGCACTTCTCAAATTGCAAGAAAGATCAATCTAGTAGGCCAAACCAAACTGATAATTCGAAGAGACTTGCAAAGATAACCAATCATACATAAAAGAATTCAGAGAAGATTCAAATATTGTTCATAGATAAACTTGATCATAAACCCACAATTCATCGGTCTCAACAAACACACCGCAAAAGAAGATTACATCGAATAGATCTCCACGGGAGAGGGGGAGAACATTGTATTGAGATCCAAAAAGAGAGAGAAAGCCATCTAGCTACTAACTATGGACCCGAAGGTCTGAGGTAAACTACTCACACTTCATCGGAGAGGCTATGGTGTTGATGTAGATGCCCTCCATGATCGATGCCCCCTCCGGCGGAGCTCTGGAATAGGCCCCAAGATGGGATCTCGTGGGTACAGAAGGTTGCAGCGGTGGAATTAGGTTTTTGGCTCCGTATGTGATCGTTTGGGGGTACGTAGGTATATATAGGAGGAAGAAGTACGTCGGTGGAGCAACAGGGGGCCCACGAGGGTGGAGGGCGCGCCCTGGGGGGGTGGGGGTAGGCGCGCCCCCTACCTCGTGGCTTCCTCTTTTGCTTCTTGACGCAGGTTCCAAGTCTCCTGGATCATGTTCGTTCCAAAAATCATGTTCCCGGATGTTTCATTCCGTTTGGACTCCGTTTGATATTCTTTTTCTGCGAAACTCTGAAATAGGCAAAAAAATAGCAATTCTCGGCTGGGCCTCCGGTTAATAGGTTAGTCCCAAAAATAATATAAAGGTGAATAATAAAGCCCAATAATGTCCAAAACAGAAGATAATATAGCATGGAGCAATCAAAAATTATAGATACGTTGGAGACGTATCAAGCATCCCCAAGCTTAATTCCTGCTCTCCTCGAGTAGGTAAATGATAAAAACAGAATTTTTGATGCGGAGTGCTACTTGGCATAATTTCAATGTAATTCTTCTTAATTGTGGTATGAATATTCAGATCCGAAAGATTCAAGATAAAAGTTCATATTGACATAAAAATAATAATACTTCAAGCATACGAACTAAGCAATTATGTCCTCTCAAAATAACATGGCCAAAGAAAGTTCATCCCTACAAAATCATATAGTTTAGTCATGCTCCATTTTCGTCACACAAAAATGCTTTCATCATGCACAACCCCGATGACAAGCCAAGCAATTGTTTCATACTTTAGTAATCTCAAACTTATAAACCCTCACGCAATACATGAGCGCGAGCCATGGACATAGCACTATGGGTGGAATAGAATATGATGATGGGGGTTATGTGGAGAAGACAAAAAAGGAGAAAGTCTTACATCAACGAGGCTAATCAATGAGCTATGGAGATGCCCATCGATTGATGTTAATGCAAGGAGTAGGGATTGCCATGCAACGGATGCACTAGAGCTATAAATGTATGAAAGCTCAACAAAAGAAACTAAGTGGGTGTGCATCCAATTTGCTTGCTCACGAAGACCTAGGGCACTTGAGGAGGCCCATTGTTGGAATATACAAGCCAAGTTCTATAATGAAAAATTCCCACTAGTATATGAAAGTGACAAAACAAGAGACTCTCTATCATGAAGATGACGGTGCTACTTTGAAGCACAAGTGTGGTAAAAGGATAGTAACATTGTCCCTTCTCTCTTTTTCTCTCATTTTTTTTGGGCCTTCTCTTTTTTTTATGGCCTTTCTCTCCTTTTTTTATTCCTCACTTGGGACAATGCTCTAGAAAATGATGATCATCACACTTCTATTTATTTACAACTCATTGATTACAACTCGATACTAGAACAAAGTATGACTCTATATGAATGCCTCCGGCGGTGTACCGGGATATGCAATGAATCAAGAGTGACATGTATGAAAGAATTATGAACGGTGGCTTTGCCACAAATACTATGTCAACTACATGATCATGCGAAGCAATATGAGAATGATGAACGTGTCATGATAAACTGGATGGTGGAAAGTTGCATGGCAATATATCTCGGAATGGCTATGGAAATGCCATATAGGTAGGTATGGTGGCTGTTTTGAGGAAGATATAAGGAGGTTTATGTGTGAAAGAGCGTATCATATCACGGGGTTTGGATGCACCGGCGAAGTTTGCACCAACTCTCAATGTGAGAAAGGGCAATGCACGGTACCGAAGAGGCTAGCAATGGTGGAAAGGTGAGAGTGCGTATAATCCATGGACTCAACATTAATGATAAAGAACTCACATACTTATTGCAAAAATCTACAAGTCATCAAAAACCAAGCACTACGCGCATGCTCCTAGGGGGATAGATTGGTAGGAAAAGACCATCGCTCGTCCCCGACCGCCACTCATAAGGAAGACAATCAAAGAACACCTCATGTTTCAAATTTGTTACATAATGTTTACCATACGTGCATGCTACGGGACTTGCAAACTTCAACACAAGTATTTCTCAAATTCACAACTACTCAACTAGCACGACTTTAATATCACTACCTCCATGTCTCAAAACAATCATCAAGCATCAAACTTCTCTTAGTATTCAAAACACTCATAAGAAAGTTTTTACTAATCTTGAATACCTAGCATATTAGGATTATTTAAGCAAATTACCATGCTATTTAAGACTCTCAAAATAATCTAAGTGAAGCATGAGAGATCAATAGTTTCTATAAAACAAATCCACCACCGTGCTCTAAAAGATATAAGTGAAGTACTAGAGCAAAAACTATATAACTCAAAAGATATAAGTGAAGCACATAGAGTATTCTAATAATTTCCGAATCATGTGTGTCTCTCTCAAAAGGTGTGTACAGCAAGGATGATTGTGGTAAACTAAAAAGCAAAGACTCAAATCATACAAGACGCTCCAAGCAAAACACATATCATGTGGTGAATAAAAATATAGCTCCAAGTAAAGTTACCGATGGAAGTAGACGAAAGAGGGGATGCCTTCCGGGGCATCCCCAAGCTTTGGCTTTTTGGTGTCCTTAGATTATCTTGGGGGTGCCATGGGCATCCCCAAGCTTAGGCTCTTGCCACTCCTTGTTCCATAATCCATCAAATCTTTCACCCAAAACTTGAAAACTTCACAACACAAAACTTAGCAGAAAATCTCGTGAGCTCCGTTAGCGAAAGAAAACAAAAGACCACTTCAAGGTACTGTAATGAACTCATTATTTATTTATATTGGTGTTAAACCTACTGTATTCCAACTTCTCTATGGTTTATAAACTATTTTACTAGCCATAGATTCATCAAAATAAGCAAACAACACACGAAAAACAGAATCTGTCAAAAACAGAACAGTCTGTAGTAATCTGTAACTAACACAAACCTCTGGAACTCCAAAAAATCAGCCAAAATAGGAAGACCTAGGAAATTTGTCTATTGATCAGCAGCAATTGGAATCAATATTTTATCACGTTTTGGTGATTTTTAACAATTGTTTTCGTGAACAGAAAGTTTCTGGAAATTACAGCAAGATCAAATAACTATCATCCAAGAAGATCCTATAGGTTTAACTTGGCACAAACACTAATTAAAACATAAAAACACATCTAACCAGAGGCTAGATCAAACATTTATTCCTAAACAGAAGCAAAAAGCAAAAAACTAAAAATATAATTGGGTTGCCTCCCAACAAGCGCTATCGTTTAACGCCCCTAGCTCACTAGTAGAAAAAAGGGCTTTTACCCCGGTTGGTAAGGGCCTTTTGTCCCGGTTTTCGAACCGGGACTAAAGGGTCGTTACTAAAGCCCTAACTCTTTAGTCCCGGTTCTTACAGGAACCGGGACAGAAGGTCCTGCACGTGGCCGCTGCTGCCAGCCCAGGCAGGGGGGACCAATAGGCAGGGCCTTTTGTCCCGGTTGGTGTCACCAACCGGGACCAATAGGCATCCACGCGTCAGCATTTCAGGGGCTGGGGGTTTTGTTTTTTTGAAAGGGGGGGGGGGTTGGGGGGTTTTGGGGGGTTAATTTAGGTGTTTCATATATTGTGTTAGCTAGCTAATTAATAGAGAGAAGTGTCCTCTCTTATCTCCGTGCTTGGTCGACGCTACGTACTATATACGTATGGAGAGGACTAGACACGCTAGCTAGTAAGCAAATGAAGGAAACAGAAGATCGTCATGAACATATGCATACGGAGAGAAGTGATATCGACCACCTCTCCTTCTCCGAGAGATTGGTCGAACAACAAGTTCTCGTATATCTATCTGACACTACTGGCTACATATATACAATAATTATCTCTTACAATATAATCTCCTAATTAAATTGTAAGAACACAGGGTCCACATAGTATTCTCCGTTTTCAGCGATCACGTGGTCAAGGAAGAATGCCGCCAATTCCTCTTGAATTGCTCGCATACGATCTGGTGCTAGCAGTTCATCCCGCATCTGAAAGATCTAATTTGAAGAAGGGGGTCAATACATATATATATATATATGAATAAATGAAACTCGACACAAATGATGGTAACAAAATAAAATTGTGAATATTATTGCTTACGCACTTCGTATTGTTCGTCAGAGTAGCCCCGCTCACAGGTCGTGTGGCGGATAGACTCGCGAACGTAGTATCCACAGAAATCATTCCCTTGTTCCTGCCACAACCACTTTACAAGAAATAGAGGTCAATCTAACTGATAAGCAAGCATGCTAAATGGTATTGATGAAACTAGTGCTTGAATCACTAGGAGATGTGCGGAACATGCTACTATAGTACTTACTTTCGGGTGTCTAAATTGCAGCTTCTTCGGCAGTCCCGGAGCTTTTGTGGTGAATTTTCTCCAAACCCTGCCAGACAAAGAAAACAATTACTTGATATCAGGAAATGAACAAAGTTGCTGATATGGTGGATAATGATCGATTTAACTTACTTCTCGAGCATTTGAGTCATGTCCGCATAGTCCTGGGGATCTTTTCGTCTCGAGTCTAAGACGGTTACTACTCCCTGCTCAAGCTTAATCTCTAGGAGAATATAGTGGAAGCTGTGCATGCATGCATAAGTCATCAATTACATTACCATAACCTGGACTAATAAGGGAAACCGAATATGCACAAGACAGTAACACTCACTTGAAGTTGTAAGGAAAGAGTATTATATCTTTGTTTTGATTTAATACCAACGATCGTAGCAAGTTGGCCTCGGCTTCTTTGGCATGTTTTTCAACCGTATATGCATCTATGAGATTTGTGTTAATGAACCCAATATCACCGATTTGTCTTTTCTTCAATTCGGCGATCTTCAATCTGCATAATATAGTGAGGATAATTATAAATACATGCAATGAAAGAGCTGACCTATATAGAGAGACTTAATGACAGAAGTAGTACTACTTACAGACAGTAGCAAGTGATCGTTGATTAATCGAGGGCCTTTTGATTGAAAAACTGGAAGAACTCCTCAAATGGAACATTCAGCAGTTCAATTCCAACGAGGTCATGCTCCGGTTTAACTCTCAGCGTCAAAGTATTCATCCCAATAGACTCTCTGCAGGTTTTCATCTACCAATCATGTAATCTTCGCATCATTGTTGTTAGAGATCTTTCATCTTTGACGAGAGGCTTCCCGTAATGGTATTTGTGTTCGTCCACCTCCATGATTTCATAATGTACATCGTCGGGCAGGTAATCTCCAATATTGCTATAACCGGGCACCATCCTCGGATCATTAGCGACGATGTCGCTAGACACCTTGAGCGGGGGGCACGATTGGTTCGCTTGTTTGCCGAGCTGGGCAATTTTTTTCCCAGCTCATCGTTCTTTTAACCTTTGATCACTGACAGTACTTCCCGACCGCTCCGCCTCGGCAAATGTCTTTGCAATAATGCGCTCATAGTTGCCTTTCGGCGGAGACTTTGGTGGTTTTGTCAGGGTAGCCAGAGTGCGCTTCGCTTTCACCGGATCTACCTTCTCCTCCTGAGGTGGATGTTTCTTTGCTTTCACCCCTTCAAAGAAGTTCGTCACTTCGGCTCGCAGGATCTTCCTGGTTTCCTCCTCGGTCCTCTCGTATGGTAACTTCTCTGGAGTCTTCAGAGAAAGACCGAATCTGTATTGCCTCCCGCCTCTGGCAGCTGTACTGCTAGACGCCGACAGAGCAGACGGAGCGGCTGCGGCTGTCTTCTTTCCTTGCTTACGAGGCGGAGGAGAAGGACTACGACGCGCCGGAGCAGCCGGAGCGGCGGCGGGTCTCTTCCGCCCTTGCTGACGAGGCGGAGAAGGAGGAGGCTGGCTGCTCTGGCACGCCGGCGCAGGCGGAGAAGGAGGCGGAGTGCCGCCACGCGCCGGAGAAGGAGGCTGAGTGCCCTGATCACTCGCCGGAGGAGGAGGCGGAGTGCCGCCACGCGCCGGAGAAGGAGGCTGAGTGCCCTGATCACTCGCCGGAGGAGGAGGCGGCGGAGTGCCCTTACTCGCCGGAGGCGTCCAGTTCGGAAGGTTAATGAGCTCCTTCCGCCATAGGCACGGAGTCTTCAGAGCTAAACCCAGCCGAGTCTCCCCTTCACCGGTAGGGTGGTCAAGCTGGAGGTCCTCAAATCCCTCCGTTATTTCATCCACCATCACCCTAGCATATCCTTCTGGAATCGGCCGGCAGTGGTAGGTTGCGCCGGGTTCAGGAGGTAAAACAGAGCCAACAGCCGCCTTGACTTTGAAGTTCTGCCATTGCGCCATAAGGTGGCAATGTTGAGACTCCGTGATAGCATCCACGGGGTAGCTAGCAGGAGCCGTCAAGACATGCTCCGGCTGAAGCAGCTCGGTGGAAGCCACGCTGCTTCTCCGCTGAGATGGCGGGGTAGCTTCGGGGGTAGTTTCGGCATGTTGGTTGCCGTCTCGTTCCTCTAGGGCTTGAACCCTTTCGTGCAGCTTCTGAATTTGGGTCTGCTCCATTTTTTTCCTCCTCTCCTGGCTTTTGTAACCGCCTGCGTCCGGAAAACCAGCCTTCCACGGAACGGAGCCTGGCGTGCCTCGTGTCCGTCCAGGGTGCTCAGGATTCCCGAGGGCCATTGTGAGCTCGTCGTTCTCTCTGTCTGGAACGAACGTCCCTTCCTGCGCTGCATCGATATATTGCTGAATCTTCTTGACTGGTATTCTCAAAAGCTCGTTCGCCAAACGCACCTCCCTGATACAGGGTCCAATTTTCCGCCAGCCCCGAAGAACCAAGTCCGGCAACGGTCTGGCCAGTTCATTGTCTGTGGTTCGATCCCTTTTTCAAGCAGATCATTCTCAGCCTTGGCCCACTTAGGCCGGGCTTTGAGGTAGCCACCTGACCCCGTGCGATGGTGAAGCTTCTTCTTCGCAGCATTCTTCTTGTTTGTCGCTGACATCTTCTTACTCTTTTCCGATGTCTTGTGGGCCACAAATGCGGGCCAGTGATCTCTGATCTTCTCATACCGGCTGATGAATTCTGGTGTCTCTTCTTTGTCGACAAACGTTTTCAGCTCATTCTTCCACCTCCTGAATAGGTCTGCCATCTTCTTAAGAGCATGTGACTTGATTAATTGCTCTTTAACTGGCTTCTCCGGATCCTCCTCTGGCGGTAGGGTGAAATTTGCCTTCAGCTCAGTCCAAAGATCATATTTCTGCATATCATTGACATAAGACACCTCAGGGTCTTCCTTCTTAGGCTTATACCATTGGTGGATGCTGATCGGGATCTTGTCCCTAACAAGAACCCCGCACTGAGCAGCAAATGCTTCCTTTGTCTGGATGGGTTCAATCGGTTGGCCGTCGCGCGCGATTGCTGTGATCTCAAACCTTTCATCCGAGCGCAACTTTCTCTTTGGGCCTCGTCTCTTTACCGAAGTTGTGCTTGATCTGGAGGGCTAGAAAAAAGAAGAAATACGAGAGTTAATTAATATGTGTACATACCAAAACAATGAATGCATCAATTAGCTAGTCAGCACAGGCTTAACTAATATATTTACCTGGCTGGACTCTGTTCGGTCACCGGAGCCGTCACCACGGGCTCCTTCTTGCACCAGCATTGGGTCACCGGAGCCATCATAATCATGTCTTTCCTCCTCCACTCTTCGATCACCGTAGCCTGCTTCTTCACCCTGTTCTTCCAGACCATCATTGTCGTTAAGATACGACAAGATATCACCTCCGGCTAAGATTATGTCCCCCAACACCTCTTCTGCTTGCTCGTCTCGTCCGTGCTCCATTGTTTCTACAAATATTACAACATGGCAATTATTACACAAACATGACAGCAGGTGGATATATTAGTGCAAACATAGACCTAGCTTATTCTGGGTTTGGGGTGGCCTCGGCAACGCTTCAAGGGTAGGGGCGCAGCGGGAGGGGGTAGGAGACCGACATCGTTTTTTTCTAGGGTTTGGGTGTCCTTGAGAGTTTTGGTCGAGCGAGAGGGCCCGAGGGTGCTCCCGTGGTATAAGTTATCACGGTCGAAGTTATCCGGGAGGGGTTTATCCTGGAGGGGGAGGCAACTGGCGATGAAAACTGAAACTTTTCACAAGTGTTTGTTATATAGTCCGACGTCCCCCCCTCATGTCGAAGTTATCGGGGAGGGCCTGGGTAGATCGACAACGACGACGCTCTTTTTCTAGGGTTTGGGTGGCCTCGATAGTTGGTCGGGCAAGCGGACCGCCTCCCTCTCATGCATGTCCGACGTCCCCCCTCATGTAAAAGTTATCGGGGAGGGGTAAATTTTATAGAAAAAATAATCTATATATCACAATATCAATATTTACTATATACATACATCCATACATACATACATACACATACATATACATCTACATTAATTATATATATATGAACAAAAAAATACTAATTCTATGAACATAAAAAGGTCTATGAACAAAAAAACATCGCATCAATATTTTCATCCATCCATATATACATACATACATACATACATATATATATATACATCTACATTATATATGAACAAAAAATACATAAACTTTACTAATAAAGAAAAGACAGCGGGCCGGGGCGGCGGCAGCTCACAGCGTGGGTGGCGACGGCGACGGCGACGGCGGGGGCGGGGCAGGGCGCGGGCTCTGGGGCGGTGACGTACGGCGACGACGACGGCGGTGGCGGGGCAGGGGCGCGGGCTCGGGAGCGGCGACGACGACGGCGGGGGCGGGGCAGGGCGCGGGCTCGGTGACGGCGACGACTACGGCGGTGGCGGGGCAGGGGCGCGGGCTCGGGGGCGGTAACGTCGCCAGCGACGGCGGGGCCGGGGCAGGGCGCGGGCTCGGCGACGGCGCGGCGGAGGGGCCTGGGAGCGGGCTCGGCGATGGCGACGGAGGGGGCGGGGTAGGGCGCGGACTCAGGGGCGGGGTAGGGCGCGGACTCAGGGGCGGGGCGGCGACGGCGTCGGGGCAGCCTGGCGGCGTCGATGTGCTCGGCGTCGTCGGGGCAAACTGCAGATGAACTCTTAAAAATTTACTAAGTGTTTGCTTATATAGCAAAGCCAAGTGTCCCGGTTCGTGACACCAACCGGGACCAATGCCCCCTTTAGTCCCGGTTGGTGCCACCAACCGGGACCAAAGGCCGCCGCTTCCTCGGTTGGTGCCACTAACCGGTACCCATGCCCACCTTTAGTCCCGGTTGGTGCCACCAACCGGGACCAAAGGACATGTGCTGCCCGCGTCGCGGCCAAAGTTTAGTCCCACCTCGCTAGTTGAGAGAGCTCGAGAGTTGTTTATAAGCGCTGCTGCGCCCACCCTCTCGAGCTCCTCTCAACTACAGGCTTTCGGGTCTAACCATACACTATGTGCCTGTGGGGCCTACTGGGCCACGTGCGGGCCTGAATCCTGGCCCATGGTTGGGTTTCTAGTCGTATTCAGGCCGTGGTGGCCCAGTAGATGGCACTTTTTTTCTTTGTTGCTTTATTTATTTTATTTTGTTTCTACTTACAACAAAATACTTACTGTTGCTATTTTTATTTATTTTATTAAATTTTATTTTTTAATTCTTTTTGCTTTTAGGTTACAAAAATTATAAACTTTCTGTTAGTGCCATTAGTTTTCAAATTTGAATAGTTTAAATTTGAATTCTTTGAAATTTGTGTGAATCACTAGTTTGTGGTTAACTTTACTATAAAAATAGATTTTGGAGTGATTCTTTTTCCTGCTATTTAATATTACTGTGTTTTATGATTCTATTCAAAAACAGATTTTGTTATTTTAGTTTCTAACAAAAAAATCTTTATGATAATTCTTTTTGCTATTAAAGTTTCTAACAAAAACATTCTTTATGAAAATTCCTTTTGCTATTGTAGTTTTATAAAAGCTTTTTAGTTGATTCTTTTGGCTATTGAAGAATATTATAGTTTTGTTTTAGTTGATCATAACAGCATATTTTAATTGATTATTTTTAGTTCATTCTTTTTGCTATTAGTTCATGAGCTATAAATGACCCTTAAATTGAAAAGCACTACAAATGAACTCTGAAAAGGTTGAAAGTTGGCATGGTATCATCATTTCACCCACATAGAATGTGCTAAAAAGTTGATAGGGTTACGGCAAAAACTGGATGCACTTCGTGTACAAAATGGACAATCTCTTCCGAAGTATGAGGGTTTCGAACGAAAACTCATCAGTTACAAAGGGATTTCATTTTTTTGAACTTACTTGAACTCCAGACTTTTTGTGTGTTCAAAATGCACCATTCAAAGCCACATCATCATTTTTCAACCCTTTTTGACTTCATTTGTTATTTTTCATGCATTTACTGATTTTCATGAGCTATATGACCGTGAAATTGAAAAGCACTACAAATGAACTCTGAAAAGGTTGAAAGTTGGCATGGTGTCATCATTTCACCCACATAGCATGTGCTAAAATGTTGAGATGGTTACGGCAAAACTGGATGCACTTCGTGTACAAAATGGACAATCTCTTCCGAAGTATCAGGGTTTCGAATGAAAACTCATCAGTTACAAAGGGATTTCATTTTTTTGAACTTATTTGAACTCCAGACTTTTTGTGTGTTCAAAATGCACCATCCAAAGCCACATCATCAATTTTCAACCCTTTCTGACTTCATTTGTTATTTTTCATGCATTTACTGATTTTCATGAGCTATATGACTGTGAAATTGAAAAGCACTACAAATGAACTCTGAAAAGGTTGAAAGTTGGCATGGTGTCATCATTTCACCCACATAGCATGTGCTAAAAAGTTGAGAGGGTTATGGCAAAAACTGGATGCACTTCGTGTACAAAATGGACAATCTCTTTCGAAGTATCAGGATTTTGGACGAAAACTCATCTGTTACAACAGGCATTTCAAATGAACTACAAAAAGGTTGAAAGTTGGCATGGTATCATCAAAATAGTTGTGGAGAGAAAGTCTTCACTTTTTCTTCGCTTGTGTCCTTTGCTTATTGCGCCGTAACCATGGATAATCTTCATCGTTTATCAGGATGCTTGGATCAGCCTTGACTTTGAAGGGAGGAATTTCATGAAACTTTTCATAATCTTCAGACATGTCTGTCTTGCCCTCCACTCCCACGATGTCCCTTTTTCCTGAAAGACCTATGTGGCGCTTTGGCTCATCTTATGATGTATTCGCTTCCTTATCTTTTCTTTTTCTCGGTCTGGTAGACATGTCCTTCACATAGATAACCTGTGCCACATCATTGGCTAGGACGAACGGTTCGTCAGTGTACCCAAGATTGTTCAGATCCACTGTTGTCATTCCGTACTGTGGGTCTACCTGTACCCCGCCTCCTGACAGATTGACCTATTTGCACTTAAATAAAGGGACCTTAAAATCATGTCCGTAGTCAAGTTCCCATATGTCCACTATGTAACCATAATATGTGTCCTTTCCCCTCTCGGTTGCTGCATCAAAGCAGACACCGCTGTTTTGGTTGGTGCTCTTTTGATCTTGGGTGATCGTGTAAAATGTATTCCCATTTATCTCGTATCCTTTGTAAGTCAATACAGTCAAAGATGGTCCCCTGGACAACGAGTACAGCTCATCACAAACAGTGTTGTCACCTCTGAGACGTGTTTCCAACCAACTGCTGAAAGTCCTGATGTGTTCACATGTAATCCAGTCGTCGCACTGCTCCGGGTGTTTGGAGCGCAGACTGTTCTTGTGTTCATCGACATACGGGGTCACCAACATAGAGTTCTGTAGAACTGTGTAGTGTGCTTGAGACCAAGAATATCCGTCCCTGCATATTATTGAGTCCCCTCCAAGCGTGCCTTTTCCAGTCAGTCTCCCCTCATACCACGATTTAGGGAGACCTATCTTCTTAAGGCCAGGAATGAAGTCAACACAAAACCCAATGACATCCTCTGTTTGATGGCCCATGGAGATGCTTCCTTCTGGCCTAGCGCGGTTACGGACATATTTCTTTAGGACTCCCATGAACCTCTCAAAGGGGAACATATTGTGTAGAAATACGGGGCCCAGAATGACAATCTCGTCGACTAGATGAACTAGGATGTGCGTCATGATATTGAAGAAGGATGGTGGGAACACCAGCTCGAAACTGACAAGACATTGTGCCACATCACTCCTTAGCCTTGGTATGATTTCTGGATCGATCACCTTCTGAGAGATTGCATTGAGGAATGCACATAGCTTCACAATGGCTAATCGGACGTTTTCCGGTAGAAGCCCCCTCAATGCAACCTGAAGCAGTTGCGTCATAATCACGTGGCAGTCATGAGATTTTAGGTTCTGGAACTTTTTTGCTGGCATATTTATTATTCCCTTTATATTCGACGAGAAGCCAGTCGGGACCTTCATACTGAGCAAGCATTCGAAGAAGATTTCTTTCTCTTCTTTCGTAAGAGCGTAGCTGGCAGGACCTTCATACTGCTTCGGAGGCATGCCGTCTTTTTCGTGCAAACGTTGCAGGTCCTCCCGTGCCTCAGGTGTATCTTTTGTCTTTCCATACACACCCAAGAAGCCTAGCAGGTTCACGCAAAGGTTCTTCGTCACGTGCATTACGTCGATTGAAGAGCGGACCTCTAGGTCTTTCCAGTAGGGTAGGTCCCAAAATATAGATTTCTTCTTCCACATGGGTGGGTGTCCCTCAGCGTCATTGGAACAGCTAGTCCCCCGGGGACCTTTCCAAAGATTACGTGTAAATCATTGACCATAGCAAGTACGTGATCACCGGTACGCATGGCGGGCTTCTTCCGGTGATCTGCCTCGCCTTTGAAATGCTTGCCTTTCTTTCGACATTGATGGTTGGTCGGAAGAAATCGACGATGGCCCAGGTACACATTCTTCCTGCATTTGTCTAGGTATATACTTTCAGTGTCATCTAAACAGTGCGTGCATGCGTGGTATCCCTTGTTTGTCTGTCCTGAAAGGTTACTGAGAGCGGGCCAATCGTTGATGGTTACAAACAGCAACGCGTGCAGGTTAAATTCCTCATGTTTGTGCTCATCCCACGTACGTACACCGTTTTCATTCCACAGCTGTAAAAGTTCTTCAACTAATGGCCTTAGTTACACATCAATGTCGTTGCCGGGTTGCTTAGGGCCTTGGATGAGAACTGGCATCATAATGTACTTCCGCTTCATGCACATCCAAGGAGGAAGGTAATACATACATAGAGTCACGGGCCAGGTGCTGTGATTGCTGCTCTGCACCCCGAAAGGCTTAATGCCATCCGCGCTTAAACCAAACCATACATTCCTTGGGTCAGCTGCAAACTCAGCCCAGTACTTTCTCTCGATTTTTCTCCACTGCGACCCGTCAGCAGGTGCTCTCAACTTCCCATCTTTCTTACGGTCCTCACTGTGCCATCGCATCAACTTGGCATGCTCTTCGTTTCTGAACAGACGTTTCAACCATGGTATTATAGGAGCATACCACATCACCTTCGCAGGAACCCTCTTCCTGGGGGGCTCGCCGTCAACATCACCAGGGTCATCTCGTCTGATCTTATACCGCAATGCACCGCATACCGGGCATGCGTTCAGATCCTTGTACGCACCGCGGTAGAGGATGCAGTCATTAGGGAATGCATGTATCTTCTGCACCTCCAATCCTAGAGGGCATACGACCTTCTTTGCTGCGTATGTACTGTCGGGCAATTCGTTATCCTTTGGAAGCTTCTTCTTCAATATTTTCAATAGCTTCTCAAATCCTTTGTCAGGCACAGCATTCTCTGCCTTCCACTGCAGCAATTCCAGTACGGTACCGAGCTTTGTGTTTCCATCTTCGCAATTGGGGTACAACCCTTTTTTGTGATCCTCTAACATGCGATCAAACTTCAGCTTCTCCTTTTGACTTTCGCATTGTGTCCTTGCATCGACAATGACCCGGCGGAGATCATCATCATCGGGCGCTAGTTCCTCTTGATCTTCAGCAGCTTCCCCCGTTGCAGCATCATTGGGCACATCGTCTGGTTCCTCTTGATCTTTAGCAGCTTCCCCCGTTGCAGCATCACCGTATTCAGGGGGCACATAGTTGTCATCGTCCTCTTCTTCTTCGCCGTCTTCCATCATAACCCCTATTTCTCCGTGCCTCGTCCAAACATTATAGTGTGGCATGAAACCCTTGTAAAGCAGGTGGGTGTGAAGGATTTTCCGGTCAGAGTAAGACTTCGTATTCCCACATTTAGGGCATGGACAACACATAAAACCATTCTGCTTGTTTGCCACAGCTACTTCGAGAAAATCATGCACGCCCTTAATGTACTCGGAGGTGTGTCTGTCACTATACATCCATTGTCGGTTCATCTGCGTGCATTATATATAATTAAGTGTGTCAAAAACCATTACAGAACATCATGAATAGATAATTAAGTGACCAAATTAATAGAAGTTCATCATCACATTAAAACCAAAGTACATACATAGTTCTCATCTAACAACATATAGCTCTCCAGAGCATCTAATTAATTAAACCATACATTGAAACTATGTAAAACATTTCAATGCGAAAACAAATGCGATCATAATCGTAACCAAGGTAACAATTGATCCAAGGGCATAATGATACCAGGCCTTGGTATGAATGGCATATTTTCTAATCTTTCTAATCTTCAAGCGCATTGCATCCATCTTGATCTTGTGATCATCGACGAAATCCGCAACATGCAACTCCAATATCATCTTCTCCTCCTCAATTTTTTTTATTTTTTCCTTCAAGAAATTGTTTTCTTCAACTAAATTTAACCTCTCGACAATAGGGTCGGTTGGAATTTCCGGTTCACATACCTCCTAGATAAATAAAATCTATGTCACGTTGGTCAGCATAATTTTCATAAACAATAAATGAACCAATAGTTATAAAGATAATATATACCACATCCGAATCATAGAAAGGACGAGGGCCGACGGGGGCGGATACCAAAACCATCGCACTATATAATAACAAGCAATAAAATAGTAAGAAAATTAGACAAGTATCTATCTAAAGTAAGAATTTGTTTCTTTCAGAAAGAAGATAAGAACAAGAGGCTCACCACGGTGGTGCCGGCGACGAGATCGGCGCGGGCGATCGACGACGGTGAAGACGGGAATGGGACGTGACAGGCCGCTAAACCTAGACAAATCTCGAGGAAAATGGAGCTTTGAGGTCGAGCTTCGAGAGGAGAAAGCTTAACTGGAGTGCTCTGCTCGCGGGCGAGGGGTATATATAGGCACCTCATTGGTCCCGGTTGGTGGCACCAACCGGGACTAAAGGGGGGGCATTGGTCCCGGTTGGTGCCACTAACCGGTACCCATGCCCACCTTTAGTCCCGATTGGTGCCACCAACCGGGACCAAAGGACATGTGCTGCCCGCGTCGCGGCCAAAGTTTAGTCCCACCTCGCTAGTTGAGAGAGCTCGAGAGTGGTTTATAAGCGCTGCTGCGCCCACCCTCTCGAGCTCCTCTCAACTACAGGCTTTCGGGCCTAACCGTTCTCTTTGCCTGTGGGGCCTACTGGGCCTTCTGCGGGCCTGAATCCTGGCCCATGGATGGGTTTCAAGTCGTATTCAGGCCATGGTGGCCCAGTAGGTGGCATAATTGTTTTTCCCTATTTTTTGTTTTCTCTTTTGCTTTATTTATTTTGTTTTATTTCTACTTACAACAAAAAATTATTTATTTTATTCCATTTTGTTTCTAATTACTTATGTATTTTACTTTATTTATTTTATTTTTATTTATTTTACTGCTGCTATTTTTATTTATTTTACTGCTGCTATTTTTATTTATTTTATTAAGGTTTATTTAGTTTATTTACTATAGTTTATTTTATTTTATTTTATTAAGGTTTATTTATTTTTATTTATTTTATTAAGGTTTATTTATTTTATTTACTATAGAAATGAACATAGATGTGCCTATAGAGAAAATTCAACCTAAATTCATAATAAATTTCTATGAAATTCAAAGAAATTTACTCTTAATTTAGGTCAAATTCCCTGTATAAGGGCATCTATTTTCACTTTGAGAGGAGCTCAACAAGGCAGAGAGGGACGGGCTTATAAACCGGTGTGAGCGCCCTTCGGTTGGCGAGGTGGGACTAAACTCTGACCGCAACTAGGACCAACCCTTTAGTCCCGGTTTGTGGTATGAACCGGCACTAAAGGGTGAGCCTCTGGTCCCGGTTCAAGCCACCAACCGGGACCAATGGTGGTGGGCCAGGAGCGAGGCCCATTGGTCCCGGTTTGTCCCACCAACCGGGACCAAAGGGGCCGGACAAACCGGGACCAATGCCCCCACGAGGCCCGGCAGGCCCCTGGCCGCACGAACCGGGACCAATGCTCACATTAGTCCCGGTTCGTGACTGAACCGGGACTAATGTGAATATTGCCCTGTGACCAAAGCCCAGTTTTCTACTAGTGGCTAGGCATAAAAGCAAGGATAGATCTAGGTATTGCGATCTTTGGTTTTCAACTTTTTAGCGGAATCAAGCTCTAATCCGGGAGGTTCTTTACATTTCCCTTCATATTCTGAAATTTTTAGATCTAAAGAATCCAAACGCTTATTGCAAAGAGTAATCAACATATTCATGCGGTGAATATTTGCGCTAATGTTCTTAAGAGGTTCAAGAGACTTCTGTAAAATCTTAGTTACTTCGCAATTTTTTTCAAAAACTTGAGTCTCTTCCTGGGTATGATGAGGCCCCTTTTGTTGAGGTAGTGTTCCAACTATACCTTCTATAACTTCATGTGCAATATGGGGATCAATTTCAATAAAAGTGCCTTTGGCAACGCAATCCAAGAGTTGTCTATGAGACATATTTAATCCAACATAAAAAATTGCGAAGCAAAATTCTCAGGTTCACTTCAAAGGTACAATTACAGTAAGACTCCATTATTCTCACCCAGGCATCTTTTAAGTTTTCTCCTTGTCTTTGTTTGAAGTGAAAGACTTCAAAATCAGGGGACAAAGGAGTAGATAAGGGACTAGCCATGACGGCAAGGCAAGCAAACGGAAAAGAGGCAAACGGAAAAGAGAGGGCGAATAAAACGGCAAAGGTGAAGTGGGGGAGAGGAAAACGTGAGGCAAATGGCAAATAATGTAATGCGGGAGATAAGGGTTTGTGATGGGTACTTGGTATGTTGACTTTTGCGTAGACCTCCCCGGGAACGGTGCTAGAAATCCTTCTTGCTACCTCTTGACCACTGCGTTGGTTTTCCCTTGAAGAGGAAAGGGTGATGCAGCAAAGTAGCGTAAGTATTTCCCTCAGTTTTTGAGAACCAAGGTATCAATCCAGTAGGAGGCTACGCGCGAGTCCCTCGCACCTACACAAAACAAATAAATCCTCGCAACCAACGCGATAAGGGGTTGTCAATCCCTACACGGCCACTTACGAGAGTGAGATCTGATAGATATGATAGGATAATATTTTTGGTATTTTTATGATAAAGATGCAAAGTAAAATAAAAGCAAAGTAAAAAAGCAATGGAAATAACTAAGTGTTGGAAGATTGATATGATGAAGATAGACCCGGGGGCCATAGGTTTCACTAGTGGCTTCTCTCAAGAGCATAAGTATTTTACGGTGGGTGAACAAATTACTATTGAGCAATTGACAGAATTGACAATAGTTATGAGAATATCAAGGTATGATCATGTATATAGGCATCACGTCCGAGACAAGTAGACCGACTCCTGCCTACATCTACTACTATTACTCCACACATCGACCGCTATCCAGCATGCATCTAGAGTATTAAGTTCATAAGAACAGAGTAACGCCTTAAGCAAGATGACATGATGTAGAGGGATAAATTCATGCAACACTACTAGGAAAAAGGCCTGCTAGTGGCGCACCTGTTTTGCCTACTAATGGCGCACTACAGGTGCGCCACTAGCACCACGCCATTATATGTTATTACTAATGGCGCACCACAAGTGCGCCATTAGTATACCAGATACTAATGGCGCACCATGTGGTGCGCCATTAGTATACCATTCGGTGCTCCACTGGTATTCCCTCCAGGTGCGCCACTAATAACCTTATAGGTGCGCCACTAGTAATAAAGGGAGGTGCGCCACTAATAAGGGCTTAAATGCGCCACTAGTAATGTATTTGGAAAATAAAAAAAATCTAAATTTACAGAAAACAACCTATAAGGAAAAATAATTTAAAAACAAAAAATGAAATAGAATCATAATTTTTATTATAGTAAGAATATTACAATGTCTTTACAAGTTTCCAATAAAAGGAAAATTGCAAGGAAATAAAAGAAAATTCTAAAACTAATCTTCTAGTAATCTTTTCTTCTTTTTCTTCACTTTATCCCTGCAAAATGTAACAAAATAAACAGAAAGACAAACAAACTATTTATAACATGTCAATACTGTCATTTTTTATGCAGAACTAGATATGAGCATATATTTCCAGAATTACATGGTGTGAATATTGTATGAGTAAGATAATAATGGAAATGAATTTTGATAGGAGCCCTAGTGGCTATAGGTAGGCTTGAAGAATTCTCATCGGTTCAAAGCATTGAAAACACCAAATCATTGTACTTATTTTCTCCCGCAGCCATCCTGTTTATGGCTCAAGTAAATCTTTCATGTACAACAACCATGATTGGGAACACTAAGATCCTGATTGAGACATTGCATATGGCATCCTCTCATCCTAAGGAATTTGGGACTCCATTTGTGTGTGAAAAAATGTTACTGTACTGACATTGGTGGTATAGGCATAAATGCTGATGTGATGACGTCCGATCAGGCTCCATTTCATGATCCAAATTCCTTCAAATCAAACCGGAGCTCATTTTGTAACAAGGAAAATGTCAATAATTATGACTCAGCGTGACGACTTAGAGACCCCATTTGAGAACCTATTCAACATCACCAACTCAGGTAAGTAACTTAAATATATCACCAACTCGAGCCTACGTAAAGATTTCGTCCACGTAGGCCAAATGGCAGGTCCTAAAGAGTTGAAGAGACAAAGGGAAAGGGAGAGGTATGCACTAAACAGGGCTCATAAGAAAGCTACATCTACTATTCTTAATGCAGAATACACCCCATCTAGGACACCCGCGGCAATATCACCTGGTTTGTCCATTATATTCTATTCTTTATATATGATTGAGCAATCAGAAGTATAATCAAATATATGATCAGGTGATTTCTTTTGCCGGATTTTCACACCGCCGAGAGGCCCACTGCGCAATCTGCTGTCATCCAACTACGATACACACGAGGTGCTGAAGGTGATGTTTGTTCTAACATTAGAATATCTTCATTTGTGTGTGAATAAATGTCACTATAGAAACATTGGTGATGTAGGCATACCTGTTGATGTGATGACAGCAGATCAGACTCCATTTTGTAAAAAAGAAAAGGTGTGCGTAATGAAGCCTATGGCAACAGATTCTTTGCAATGTTTTGGCTGGCAATCGCCACTTGAATCCTTAAACTGCAGCTTGGGTAACAGAGCATGCCAGGTGAGCAACTAAGCGCCACAAATAAAAAAGCAAAGACAGGGAAGCCAGTAAAAGAGTAAATAAAACATTAGAAGAAATTATGCAAACTTTGAGATCACAATAACCATAGGAGCGTCCATTCCATGTAAAGACCAAGTATTCTTTTTTCCTTTCTGTTATGAGACAAGGATAAGCACACGAGATGTATAAAAAAGAAAGCATCCTATTCTTTCTGAGCACCCCAAGCACAAAACTATATGCCTCGTCAGAAGAGCTGAAATTGATGAGAAAATATTTTGATTTTCTAAGCTAATCATCTCATGAGAGTTGAGGTAGTTACCAAAAATCTTCATGGTACAACCGTACAGCTTGATCTCCAAAAGTTCAAAGCATGGTTGACAACGCCGGTAATTTTGGTTGATGAGTACTATCATTAGCCCCTACATTCCTCAAGCTTCTGCTGCAGCCTCACGTTGTGCTTTAACTACAGAGTAGTGGGAAGATATGTTAAAACACAACAAATTAATTGTTCCTGATCATATATTTTAGCAGTCTTCACCAAATTTGTTGAAACATGAACGAAATGTTTTAGCAGTACCAATGATACATGTCAAATTAATTGTTCCTGTCATGACAATGTAAAAGTAGTACTTGCATGCCAATGAAGACTTGCTAGTGTCAGATTCTATGAGGTTCAGGACATGTGTAATTGTGCCAAGTTCACTTGTAATGCCATTATTCATGAACTTTATCCTCCACAAAATAAAATAACAGTTGATCCATGCGAATGATACTTAATTTTGAAGCTACTGTTAATTATAAACTGAATATAAAGTGAGTTTATAAATTCAGAAACAGAAAATTCAGTTATGCTACTGTTAACTGAATTTTGCAGTGTATACTTAACAAAGGCTTCATTTGAATGTACAGTCAAATTAAAAAAATGTGTTCATGGTGAATGTATTCTTGAGGCAGCAAGCAAGCAAACAATGCAACGATGTTTATCTCATTATAAGCACTAGGGTGTGACAGCAATAGCAGCAAGTTGAATTCTGTCAAGCATGTGAGTGGATTCAGACCAGCAGCAAACCAAGCAATTTGTTTGAGACTTTAAACAGGCAGAGTATTTGTAGAGTTGAATCACATGAGAAAAACAGTGACCACCATAGGCTGCCTAAGAATGCTAGCTAATCTGGACGGCCATGAGTAACAGCAGCAACAAGCAAGCAAACAGGAAGCAAGTAAGCACATGAGGTAACCCAAGCCAGCCTAGGATTTCAAAACGAGAGAGGAGTGGAGGAGAAAATCGACCTTGAGCTGCTGCTGCTCCTCTCCATGGACGGGCACATCGCGTGAGTGGACTTCTCCTGCAGCACATCACGAACACGGCAGACAGAGAGGCGTGAGGAACCCACATCCACATCCGCGGCCGCCGGACCGAATCAAACAGAGAAGGGGGAGCACCTTGACCTCGAGTTGCTGGACGACGGCGCCGTGGAGGTCGGGATCCAGGTCGTAGAAGCCCTCGACGGCGGCGACCTTGGGGGCTAGGTGTGCCCCACCTGCTCCTGCTCCTCCTCCTCGAGTAGGAGGAGGCCAGCGGCTGCAGCGTGAGGAGAAGGGAGCCCTGCCCCCGGATCTGGCGCCCTCGTCTCCGGTGCTTGGCCCGCCCGCGCCATGCCCGACCTCCAGAAAAATGGACAGGGGGCGGAACCCTAGCCGCGGGTGAGACTGGAGGCCGCGAGCGCCGGATGCGTGGAAGGCGCTGGGGCAGGCGAGGAAAGGGGCGTGCTACGCGCCGCTGGGTCTCGCGGGAAATGGCCGGCGTTCGTGGCGGCGGCGACGAGGAGTCAGTGGCCGGGGCTTCCCGATCTAGATCGAAGTCGAGGGAGGTGGGTGGGTGTGTCAGGAGGAAGGGGAGGGGAGAGAACATGACTAGAGGGAGGGGATAAGGGGTGATAGCAATGGCGCACTGGTAGGGGGTGCGCCATACGTATAGATAGCAATGGTGCATCTCTTATTGGTGTGCCATTACTAGTTAAAACTAGTAATGGCGCACTATCCCCCGGTGCGCCATTAGTACTTTTGAAAAAAAAAATTACTAGTGGCGCACCAACACATGGTGCGCCATTAGTATATAGTAGTGGCGCACCACATGTGTGGTGCGCCATTAGTGTCCATATTATCTATAGCCCTTTTCCTAGTAGTGCAATATGATAAAAAAACCCCATCTTGTTATCCTCGATGGCAACAATACTATACGTGCCTTGCTGCCCCTACTGTCACTGGGAAAGGACACCGCAAGATTGAACCCAAAGCTAAGCATTTCTCCCATTGCAAGAAAGATCAATCTAGTAGGCCAAACCAAACTGATAATTCGAAGAGAGTTGCAAAGATAACCAATCATACATAAAAGAATTCAGAGAAGATTCAAATATTGTTCATAGATAAAATTGATCAAAAACCCACAATTCATTAGTCTCAACAAACACACCGCAAAAGAAGATTATATCGAATAGATCTCCACGGGAGAGGGGGAGAACATTGTATTGAGATCCAAAAAGATAGAGAAAGCCATCTAGCTACTAACTATGGACCCGAAGGTCTGAGGTAAACTACTCACACTTCATCGGACGCAGGGTCCCCCGACCTTGTGGCTTCCTCTTTTGTTTCTTGACACAGGGTCCAAGTCTCCTAGATCATGTTCGTTCCGAAAATCACGTTCCCGAAGGTTTCATTCCGTTTGGACTCCGTTTGATATTCTTTTTCTGCGAAACTCTGAAATAGGCAAAAAACAGTAATTTTGGGCTGGGCCTCCGGTTAATAGGTTAGTCCCAAAAATAATATAAAAGTGAAAAATAAAGCACAATAATGTCCAAAATAGAAGATAATATAGCATGGAGCAACCAAAAATTATAGATATGTTGGAGACGTATCACGCCCTGGGCCCTTGTTGTCACCCCGTAAGGCGGTTGGTGCCCTTCTTTGGCCGCAAGAAAGCTAATATGTGGATAAAAATCATGTTCAAATTTCAGCCCAATCGGAGTTACGGATCTCCGGGAATTTAAGAAATGGTGAAAGGCCAGAATCTGGAGACGCAGAAAAAGAAGGAAACAGAGAGAGAGAGAGAGAGAGAGAGAGATCCAATCTCGGAGGGGCTCTCGCCCCTCCACTGCCATGGAGGCCACGGACCAGAGGGGAAATCCTTCTCCCATCTAGGGGGGAGGTCAAGGAAGAACAAGAAGGAGGGGGGCTCTCTCCCCCTCTCTCCCGGTGGCACCGAAACGTCACCGGGGCCATCATCGTGACATCGATCTACACCAACAACTTTGCCGCCGTCATCACCAACTCTCTTCCCCTCTATGCAGCGGTGTAACCTCTCTTTTACCCGATGTAATCTCTACTTAAACATGGTGCTCAATGCTATATATTATTTTCCAATGATGTATGGCTATCCTATGATGTTTGAGTAGATTTGTTGTGTCCTATGGGTTGATTAATGATCGTGAATGGTTTGAGTTGCATGTTTTATTATTGGTGATGTCCTATGGTGCTCTCCGTGTCGCGCAAGCGTGAGGGATCCCTACTGTAGGGTTTGCAATATGTTCATGGTTTGCTTATCGTCTGCGTTGCGTGAGTGATAGAAACACAAACACGGATAAGTGGGTTATGGCGTATGGGAATAAAGAGGACTTAATACCTTATAATGCTATGGTTGGGTTTTACCTTAATGATCTTTAGTAGTTGCGGATGCTTGCTAGAGTTCCAATCATAAGTGCATATGATCCAAGAAGAGAAAGTATGTTAGCTTATGCCTCTCCCTCATATAAAATTGCAATAGTGATTACCGTCTAGTTATCGATTGCCTAGGGACAAATAATTTTCTCGTGACAAAAAACTCCCTACTAAAACTAACTTACTTGTGTCTTTATCTAAACAGCCCCTAGCTTTTATTTACGTGTTCTTTATTATCTTGCAAACCTATCCTATCACACCTACAAAGTACTTCTAGTTTCATAATTTTTCTAGGTAAAGCGAACGTTAAGTGTGCGTAGAGTTGTATCGGTGGTCGATAGAACTTGAGGGAATATTTGTTTTACCTTTAGCTCCCCGTTGGGTTCGACACTCTTACTTATCGAAAGAGGCTACAACATATCCCCTATACTTGTGGGTTATCAAGCACCCACATTCCTTATTGGACTTATTCATGTTTTTATGTAGGAGTTGAATAACGTATCCCACATATATTAGTAAAAGACATTTTGAGATCAGGAACAAGTGTATCTTCTGCTGTTCCGTGAATCAACATTTCAGAACCATTCGCTAAACCTGTTTGAGTGTATTAGGAACGTGAACTTGTATTTTCCGCATGAATCTAATTGTTGGAGAACTGCAAAGAGGAAGATTCCCATCTTCTGGTAAAAGAAACGTGAAGGCAGTTTTCAGTAAATTACAGGTAAGCATCTGAACAAACAAACAACACACCAGGCATCCACGAAGTGTGAGTCGTGCAATCCTAATATTTTAAAATAAGTTTCACTCCAAATTTGCAATTATAATAACTTTTGCTTGTGATTTTAGACAAATGCTTAAATTATTTTAATGTCTAGAGAATGTACCCCCACTTGAAATACATTTAAGTCCGCGCTACACTAGTCTGCTTGTTTTTGTGTTGTATTTTTTCAATTACGTTTCTATTTTTTTTTTTATGTTTCCTTTTATTTTTACTCTGTACTCATTTTTGTTAGGAAATATGTAAACACCTTTAAAATATGTGAACATATATTCTGACACACATGAACAGCTTTTCTCGAACATATGAAAAATATATCAATATTCTTGGCATCTATTGAACCGTTTTCAAATGAAATAAATATTTTAAAATATGTGAATGCTTATATTTAGGTACATAAACATTTTTTTATTTTATCATCAAACTAATCATTTGATAATGTTTATAAAAAAATTGAGTATCTCTTTTCTGAAATATTTATGGGTCATGCAGTAGTTGTCCTATTGGGGTTGTTAGTCAGGTTTCGCTGCCATAGCCGCCGCTAGGAGCGGTTTGGAGGTACTAGGGTTGTTTGGATAGATAGTATATACAAAACGCAGTTCCTATAAACTAGAAAAACTGTCTAACCGAATAAAATCTTGTTTGGCTATTTTAACTAATCCGCGTATATGAAGAACTTGTTTCTATGAAACTCAGAATTTCACGTTTGTAGAAAAACAACTGTTTGTTGTTTTCCCAAAAACGCGATTTAGCAATACTGGATCATAACTAACTTCCTCAAGTCTCACACTTTTTTCAGGCCATCCTACTTCCACAACTCACGGAGAGGGGGATATGGATTGTTGTCCAAACAAGTAAATCGGAAGTCCAGCTTTACACTTTCCTAATCCCAAACACCATTTTCCATATACTGATTATTCGCAAAACTACTAGTAAAACTGATTTTACTAAAAACAGCTCAAACTAGTTTTCCAAACAACCACATAGCTCGCTTGTAGCAAGCAGCAGCTCACAGTCACCCACGTCCACGTATGATAGGCCAGGTCATTGACTCGGACCGCAAGTTTCTTTTTCTTCTATCGTTAGTTTAGAGCGTAAGATTATAGTACTCTTCGTAAAATTTGTTGTTTTTTTTAAATTATTACATTTTCTATTTTTTATTTCTTTATTTCAAAATGAACCTATTTTTGCCGTGCTGTATTTGAATTTTTTAACCACATATATTGAAATTGCTTAATACATATTTAAAAAATGTCATGCTGTAAAACTTTCACCATGTATTCAAACACATGTTCATTGTGTATATAAGAAAAAAATCTTCATATCTTTTTCCATCGTGTATATGAAAAATGGTCATAAAGTATTTGTAAAAAAAGCAATCCATACTTGAAAACTGTTCGTCGGGGACGTAGAAATATTCATTCTGTACTGGAAAATTGTTCATCATATATTAAATAAATTGATCACACATTTCTTTATCACCTATTTGAAAAATATTTTTGGGTATTTAGAAAAATGTCCATCATGTATTGTAACATTATTCATCACATATTCAAAAAATGTTCATCGTGTAGTTGGAAAATGTTTGTTGCGTATTCAAAACATTGTTCACAACTTAGTTTAAAAAAATGTCCACCGTCTATTTCAGACTGTGTTTTTGGGTATCTTGAAAAATGTTTGTTAATATTGAAAAAATGTTCATAAGGTATTAAAAAATGGTCATCGCATATTTTGACAATGTCTGCCCATATAAAAGTTTATTCATAGGTAATTTTATAAAAATGTTCATCCCCTATGTGGAAAATATTCGTAATGCAACTATTTTCTATTTTGTATAGAAAATTATTCAGCATGTAATTTGTTTGTGTAATTATTAGATGTTAATGTATTTTTGAACATCCATATTATTTTGTGAGAATATTCTCACATTTTTGTAAAAATGTTTGTGTAGAAAAAATGTCAGACATTTTATGCAAAAATATAATGTATTCTGAAGAAGTGATAACACATTTATAAAAATGACTGTGATATTTGGCACACGTGTGCCATATAAGCAAAACTGCCACACCTCTACTTCTTTCATTTTAAAGTACTATACGATCCCTCGTCCTTTGACCTCGCCTCCTCCCAAACGACCTTGCAGGCTCACCCGAGAAACCTGCTTCTCCCGCACATCTCGCGCACCCACCCTCGAGAAAACTGCCACATCTTCACGTCTACCACATGATTTCTCCTCAGGACAAAGATACCATGGTATTCGTAGGCAAGTTATCAGGCCTGTGTTGCGTAACTTACCGTGCTATTTACATAGAATGTACCAGGTACTATGCTTCAACAACTACACCCCTTCAAAGTTACCACTGTGTTTTGCACACAAGTTATAAGGTCTTCGATGTGTAAAATACCGTGGTACTTACACGTAAGTTATCTGGGTATATGTACATCAACCTCCCCCGGTCAAAGTTACCATGGGGGATTGTACATGAGTTACCGGGTCTACAGTTCGTATATTATCATGGTATTTGCACCTAAAAACCTGGGTGTGTTTTGGTAGCTTTTTCCATAGGTCAAAAATTACCACGATGTTTTTGCGTAACTTATCACGCCTATAGCACGTGTGCCCCTTATGACACTAAACATTATGTGACTTCCCTTTGGCACGCCATGTGTTGTGTTTATCCAAGAGGCACACGCGCGAGGCGAGTGTATGTTTTAAACAACTTATTTTCCTTTGGTAAAAAAATTACCATCATGTTTATATTGCAAGTTATCGGTTATGCGGTGCTTATATTATCATGTTATTTACACAAAAATTATTGGGGATGTTTTGAACAACTTTTTCCCGGGACAAAAAGTTATCATGGTGATTCTAGGTAACCTATCAAGCCCGTAGTGCTTAAAATATCATGCTATTTACACAAAACTTATCAGGGGTATGTTTCAGCAAATTCCTCCCCACGGGTCAAAAACTTATCATGGTGTTTAGTTATCACAGTGCATATGTTTTCATGCTATTTTCACATAAAAATGCTAGGGGAGGGAGGTATACTACCGTGCTATTTACATAGAAGATACCGGAGTATCTTTTCAAAAAAAAAATCCCTACGGTCAAAGTTATCATGGTGTTTCTACCTCAGTTATCAGATGTGCGCTGCGTATATTACCATCTATTTACACATAAATTATCGGGTATCTTTTCACATTTGTCTTCCCCAATGGTTAAAGTTACCATGATGTTTGTATCTAAATTATCAGGTCTATGGCGTGAATGTTATCGTGCTATTTACAGAAATTACCGGGGGGCGGGTTCAACAAATTTATTCCCAATGATCAAAGTTACCACGATGCTTTTGCCAAAGTTATCACGCCTTCAGTGCTTATGACCATGCTACTTACACATAATGTACCGCGTGTTATACAAAAGTTATCATGTTGGTGGTGCATCATTTCTCGTGGTGGTGATGGAGAATTTACCACGGGAAAAGTTTACGTGCCAGGTTTGATAGGTGAAACAAAAAGTTTTTCAGTGCTAACATATTAAAGGTAAAAACATGTCAAAAACAGCATTTCCCTTAGCTTATTCAACAATGAGTGTCATAGGTGAGGTGGTTAGCTCCCTTTGTTGATTACCTGCAGACCAGAGGTCAAATCCTAGTCGAAGCATTATTTTTGCCTGAAAATCGGGAAGGTGTGCGGGAAAGGAAAGAAATCAGGGGAGGTCGGTCGGGAAGGACGTGTGGGAAAGGAAGGAGATCGGGAGGCATGCGGGAAAGGAAAGAAATCAGGAGGACGTGCGGGAAAGGAAGGAGATCGGGAAGGAACTGACGGCGTTGAATGTGTGTGGCAGTTTTGCAATCGGGCACAGGGTTGCCAAATACATATTTCGTTATAAAAAATGTCATTGTATATCTAAACAAGCAAACAGAAAAGGAAGAAAGAAAACATGAAACGGATAAAGAAAAGGGGGAAAAGGAAATAAACGGAATATGAAGAAAAAACAGAACATGAAAAGAGAAGGGAAAGAAAGAAACATGAAAAACAAGACAACCTGAATGAAATAAAATTTAGAAGAAAACCAGTAGAAAAAACAAGATTGGAGAACCAGCCACAGAAAAATCAAACAAAAATCTATGAATTGGTCAGGGCCATGACCCTCCTGTCTATAGGCGAGCTCGATGTATGAAACGCAATAGGAGAGATTTATCATTTACAATGGATGAACTCCTGGTGCAGAAGGGTGGGGTGGGTAGTGGGCATCAAGAATACGAAGGAAAGGCTCATTTTCACTGGGCTACTTCCAGCAACTTTTATTGTCCACATGTAGTGGGCACCCTGGCATGTAAGATTGAGCGCATGTCGCGTTTGGATGTTTGTATTGGAGGCTCCGTATTGAATTGGTTTCAGTTCCAATTCAATGAGGAAATTGTAATGGACATGCATATGAATTTGCTTGTTTGGATGCTCATTGAATTGACTCGTGGAATCGCAGTGAAGTTTCAATGCCAAATCATGTTTGGATGGTAAACTACGGAATTGGAAGTGCTTTGTTCTATATGCATCAACTCAATTTTTTGTACAATGTGTGACTATAATTCGATAATTATATAGCAATGTGTGACTATAATTCAATACAGCTTAGAACAACATATGAAGTTCACATTTTTTTCACCATCACATGACCATTTAACAACAACATGCAAAAGATAAATCTGTAGTTAGTAAATTGATGGCAAAATATAAATCTCTGAAGGGGAGAGGAAAAAGTTAGCAGGGGCTTATTGGGCAAAGAAAGAAAGAGAATATGGGGTCAGGTCATGGGAAGAGGGGGAAAAGAAGATGGCATAAGGGTCGCTATGGTCATGGGAGTAGAAGGGCTGCCACGGCCGAAGATGGGCAGGATGGAAGGCCTACGTGACCAGAGAGATACGACGGTAACCATGCAAGTTAGGGAGGGAGCAGGGGAATTATGCAGGAGGAGGCAAAAAAGGGCAGCGATCAAGGGGGCTTGAAGGTGAGCCGCTACCGAAAAGAGGAGGAGGGTCGACGGGTCGGGATGGATACCTACGCCGCCGCCTCCTGAAGCTTTTGGTCCCACGCTGGGATGGCGGTATGTCTCCACCATCTGTATCCAATTGTTTTCTTTTGGGTGATTTGGTCAACTCGACCAAAATCGGAGCTAGGGAGGCATGTATCGCTATCGCAAGAGGGTTGCGCGAGTGAGGGCGATTATGGTCCTGAATTGGGCATGTTTCAGTCCGGGTGTTTTGGTGCACACTCAAATACACGAACTGGTACCTAGAAAGTACTGAATCCATTTCACAGCGTCCAATACAGACATCCAAACACAACACTAGACATGTATCCAGATCAATGTTGAGGACATTGCTTATTGTTAGCGTCTCGGTCAGCTGGGAATTAGAGATTAATCAGAAATTGCCGATTAATCGATTTTATCGGTCGATTATTAGTCGGATATTTTGTTTGCAAATCCCAGGTTCCCAACACTAAAATATGCTATATTCAATACCAAAACAATATTGGACAGAAGTGTTACCTGGATTCCTAGCCTTTGAATCCTCGTATAATGACAAACAAAATAGGACAACAATACATATTGCATAACAAGAACCACAAAACGCAAATAAACATAGTTTTTGCAAACAGACTGTTTATGAATAGGCTCAATTTATCGGTAGATTCTCGATAAATTGCTTGTCATAGTGATAAATCGGCCCAAATGATAAACGATGAAGATAAGGTATAATCTTATCGGTCACCCCAAGAGTAGCGATAAATCGGACGATAAATCGCTGAATCGGAAGATTTATTAAACAGTGATCGAGAATGACCGGGTTTCAACTCGATCTTGCAAAATCCCGACCTTCAAAAGACAAGTTTGAGCCTGGCTTGCAGGCTGAAAAATACTCTCCCGTTAAAAAAAGCCTAAGTGCAGTCTGACAACAATCTCTTAACCCAAAAGCCCAACCCGAGTGTTCAATTTTTGACAAGTTCAGGGGGGTGATTCTATCTCTTAAAGAATTAAGTTGAAAAGACAGCAAACAATAGAAGCCTGAGTCCAGCCCAAAATAAATTTTGAGGTGCAAAACATGCCGTGAGCCTAGGAAGCTCATATTTGGCGCCCACGGGCGGCAAACAGTCCAGCCTTCAGTGAATGGCAGCCACGAACGGGCCGGCCCAGGCGTCCTTCCCTTGCTGGTTGCTTTTATTTTTTTTCCTGTTTTCTGGTTTTCTCTTTTATCTTCCTTTCCTTTTTATTATTTCCTCTTTTCAGAATTAGTTTTTATTATTATTATTTTTTCCCTTTTTGTGCGTTTTGCAATATACGGGGAACATTTTTTTCAAATATATGATCATTTTTTAAAATGTACAACAAGCTTTTCTTTAGTATACGGTGAACATTTTAATATACACACCGAACTTTATTATGATATACGATGAACATTTTTGTTGTATACATCGAATATTTTTTAATACACACTGATCAGTTTTTAATACACGGTGAACTTTTTTTAATATGCACTGTATTTTTTCTTAATTATATATACGATGAAACTTTTTGTTGTATAGATCGAACATATTTTAATATAGGATGAAATTTTTTGTTGTATACACTGAATATTTTTTCTAATACATATTGAACATTTTAATACATGGTTAATTTTTTTTAATATACACTGAACTTGTTTATAATGATATTGATACAGATGCGGTGAATGCCCTTACAGAAGTGAAATTTGTTCTAGAGTGGAATACAAGAGGAAAGCGTGCTACTTCCCATATTATTCGATGTCATAGCATCTCATACACAACGTGCACATAGATGCATCACAAGAAGACGCGTTGACCATGCGACGCACATGCTTTAGCTAGTTTCCAGGCCTCTAGGGTACGCATTTGGGCGCGGAGCACTCCTCGCTGCACGTTTTCTGGCACATCTGGCTTCCTGCATAATGACACCCATTGCAGTTTCGGGTGGTGCAAGCGAAGGCACATTTGAAGTTGGGAGCATCGTTGCACTCGTCGCAGCTGCCGGTGCAGTTTTTGCTGGTCCTGCATTCCTCGATGGCCGTGGTCTTGCAGGGGTTGCAGGAACCTGGGACGTCACAGTATCTGCTGCACTCCGAGGGAATGGAGGCGTCACAGGACAAGTAGCACTGCGAATAACAGTCGTTGCATGACATCGGTCCTGGTGACGGCGCCGGAGTTGGTGGCAACGGCGCCGGAGGTGGTGGCAACGTCGCCGGAGGTGGTGATGTGGGGTTGGCGGTGGCGGTGCTGGCGACGGAGAGCCACGACAGCGCCCCAAGGAAGGCACGACCAGCATGGCAAGAACGGCAGCAACGGCGGCCGCCTTGAGAGCAAGAGCACCTGAACGCGGAGCCATTGTGTTGTGGACACAGCAACCAAGACTAAGGGAGATGGAGATGCAGGATTAGATTAGATGTGAAGACTTGCTGGTGCACATACGATGTCATTTATAGCCTAGTAGGCACCCAAGATTGGAATCTTAGGTGTAGCAAATTAGTAGAGATAAACAATTGCAACTAGGTAAACTGTACCAAGTTGCAAGTTGAGATCTGCGCCATGCATGTTACAAGTTTGACTTCACATATCAGTATTATTAGTTACACATCTTGACCGGGCAATTTGGGTAGTAACATAGAGTAGTAACATACACATTTCCCTAGACTATGTTACTACCTCAATAGTGGGTAGTAACATAAGTGTGGTAACATGCAAAGCTTCATTTATTACGTTATAGACTCATATTGCATTGAGACATGTGATGTTACAGTAACTAGCTAAGTTACTAGTACTACATCTCTCCTTATTAACTCATTGCCACATAAGCAAAATTGCTGAGTTGGACTCGATGTTAGTACCGAAGTTACTCCCACTGTGGCTAGTCTAAGTGGAGGAGAAAAAACTGGGTTGTACGAGAGTCCTGACATCGGCCTTGTTTTGGAAGGTATTGAAATGTAGATTTTAGACACTTTACTTTTATTAGTAGGAAGAACTACACTTTACTGGTGAAACGTTCCGAAAGAGAGAAAGGTAAATTAGATGCTCAAAAACTGTGGCTGTGGCTGCCAAGGCTACTGTGATGGCAAGTTCAGGACCATGGCAACTTGTTCGTCCTTATTTGCAAACGCTAGCAATTTTGGTACACAAACTAATATGTATTTTTTGCAGCTAAAATATATTTTAGTATAGTTCCTGAATAACCACTTGTGTGCGCATGTGCTTATGCTTTTCAGCTGTGTTTAATATTTTGGTGTAATTTGAGATAAAAAATATATTTGTCCTTAGTAATTATGATGAAACTTCTTTTATCCTTGGTTGGACACGGAGTTTTCTCCATCCATTTAAACCTCTTCCATTGTTAAATTCATCGAGTCCATGGACTTCAATCCACAAAACTTTTAGTTACTCTTTCATTTGTGAAAGCATGCAAGTCATCTAGTAATTAATAACCATCAAAGATATCATACTCCTATATGTAATAAAATGGTAGATATCCTTGTAGGATGAGCTGCCTCCTTTATCTGCAAAATAGACCACCTGGTAATCCAATGGCACATTAGTTTGATCACAGTCATTGGATCATTGATAGTTTTCTTTTCAAATATTATACCACTCCTACATCTCCATACAGTCCAGAAAATAGCAGAAATCCTAACAATCACAAGTTTCTTGTTCGGTGTAGGGAAGCTTTTTATCCAGCTTCCAAAGCATTCATGCAAATTGGCATGAGTAAAGATCAAATCAAAATCACACTTCAATGGGCTCCAGATGAGTCTAGCTATCGGGCATTTAAAAAACACTCATCTTGACCACAAAACACACACATCTCACTCCCATTGCAACCCCTCTTAAGTAGGTTGTCCTTGGTAAGAATACTATTCCTGACCACCAGCCAGAGAAAAACCTTGATTTTAGAATGTATTTTAGTTTTCCATATTTTTTTTAGGAAATCTGACTTCATTTACAATCAAATGTTTGTATGGGGATATAACAATAAACTTTTTCTCAACAATAAGCATCCACTTTATACTGACCCTACCCCCCGGTGTCTTAATTTCTTCACATCTATCCTTAAGACTAGTGCATGCACTAGTAGAAAACTGGGCTTTGGTCACAGGGCAATATTCACATTAGTCCTGGTTCAGTCACGAACCGGGACTAATGTGAGCATTGGTCCCGGTTCGTGCGGCCAGGGGCCAGCCGGGCCTCGTGGGGGCATTGGTCCCGGTTCGTCCGGACCCTTTGGTCCCGGTTGGTAGGACAAACCGGGACCAATGGGCCACGCTCCTGGCCCACAGCCCTTTAGTCCCGGTTCATACCACAAACCGGGACTAAAGGGCTAGTCCTAGTTGCAGCCAGTGTTTAGTCCCACCTCGCCAACCGAAGGGCGCTCACACCAGTTTATAAGCCCGTCCCTCTCTGCCTTGTTGAGCTCCTCTCAAAGTGAAAATAGATGCCCTTATACAGGGAATTTGACCTAAATTCACAGTAAATTTCTTTGAATTTCATAGAAATTTATTATGAATTTAGGTTGAATTTTCTCTATAGGCGCATCTATGTTCATTTTTTTATAGTAAATAAATAAATAAACCTTAATAAAATAAATAAACCTTAATAAAATAAAATAAAATAAACTATAGTAACTAAAATAAATAAACCTTAATAAATTAAATAAAAATAGCAGCAGTAAAATAAATATAAATAAAATAATTAAAGTAAAATACATAAGTAATTAGAAATAAAATAAATAAGTTTTTTGTTGTAAGTAGAAACAAAACAAAACAAATAAAGCAAAAGAGAAAACAAAAAACAGAGGAAAAAAATTATGCCACGTACTGGGCCACCACGGCCTGAATACGACTTGAAACCCATCCATGGGCCAGGATTCAGGCCCGCAGAAGGCCCAGTAGGCCCCCACAGGCAAAGAGAACGGTTAGGCCCGAAAGCCTACAGTTGAGAGGAGCTCGAGAGGGTGGGCGCAGCAGCGCTTATAAACCACTCTCGAGCCCTCTCAACTAGCGAGGTGGGACTAAACTTTTGACGCGGGGCAGCACAAGGCCTTTGGTCCCGGTTGGTGCCACCAACCGGGACTAAAGGGGTCATTGGTCCCGGTTCGTGGCACAAACCGGGACCAAAGGCCTTTAGTCCCGGTTGGTGCCACGAACCGGGACCAATGAGTTCCCTATATATACCCCATCGCCACAGCAGAGCACTCCACAGTGCTCTGTTTTTTCTGGCCGGCGAGGGGAGGGCATTTGGGTGCTCTAGCTCACCTCCTATGCACATGAGGTGTTCGATGAAATGTCTGAGCCACACTAGTTAATCTTTCTCCTCTCGAAACTCGACCTCCGAGCTCCATTTTCCCTGAGATTTGTCTAGGTTTAGCGGTCCGTCACGTCCCGTCCCCGTCTTCACCGCCGTCGATCGCCCGCGCCGATCTCGTCGCCAGCACCACCGTGGTGAGCCTCTTGTTCTTATCTTCTTTCTGAAAGGAAAAAATTCTTAGTTTAGATAGATACTTGTCTAATTTTGTTACTTTTATTATTCCTTCTTATTACATAGTGCGATGGTTTTGGTATCCGCCCCCGTCGGCCCTCGTCCTGTCTATGATTCGGATGTGGTATATATTATCTTTTTATAACTATTTGGTTCATTTATTGTTTATGACAAATATGCCGACCAACGTGACATAGATTTTATTTATCTAGGAGGTGGTTGAACCGGAAATTCTAACCGACCCTATTGTCGAGAGGTTAAATTTAGTTGAAGAAGAAAACAATTACTTGAAGGAAAAATAAAAAAGTTGAGGAGGAGAAGATGATATTGGAGTTGCATGTTGCGGATGTCGTCGATGATCACAAGATCAAGATGGATGCAATGCGCTTGAAGATTAGAAAGATTAGAAAATATGCCATTCATACCGAGGCTTGGTATCATTATGCCGTTGGATCAATTGTTACCTTGGTTGCGATTATGATCGCATTTGTTTTCGCATTGAAATGTTTTACATAGTTTCAATGTATGGTTTAATTAATTAGATGCTCTGGAGAGCTATATATATGTTGTTAGATGAGAACTATGTATGTACTTTGGTTTTAATGTGATGATGAACTTCTATTAATTTGGTCACTTAATTATCTATTCATGATGTTCTGTAATGGTTTTTGACACACTTAATTATATATAATGCACGGAGATGAACCGGCAATGGATGTACGGTGACAGACACACCTCCGAGTACATTAAGGGCATGCATGATTTTCTCGAAGTGGCTGAGGCAAACAAGCAGAATGGTTTTATGTGTTGCCCATGCCCTATATGTGGGAATACGAAGTCTTACTCTGACCGGAAAATCCTTCACACCCACCTGCTTTACAAGGGTTTCATGCCACACTATAATGTTTGGACGAGGCACGGAGAAATAGGGGTTATGATGGGAGACGGCGAAGAAGAAGAGGACGATGTCAACTATGTGCCCCCTGAATATGGTGATGCTGCAACGGGGGAACCTGCTGAAGATCAAGAGGAACCAGACGATGTGCCCAATGATGCTGCAAGGGGGAAGCTGCTGAAGATCAAGAGGAACCAGTGCCCGATGATGATGATCTCCGCCGGGTCATTGTCGATGCAAGGACGCAATGCGAAAGTCAAAAGGAGAAGCTGAAGTTCGATCGCATGTTAGAGGATCACAAAAAAGGGTTGTACCCCAATTGCGAAGATGGAAACACAAAGCTCGGTACCGTACTGGAATTGCTGCAGTGGAAGGCAGAGAATGCTGTGCCTGACAAAGGATTTGAGAAACTATTGAAAATATTGAAGAAGAAGCTTCCAAAGGATAACGAATTGCCCGACAGTACATACGCAGCAAAGAAGGTCGTATGCCCTCTAGGATTGGAGGTGCAGAAGATACATGCATGCCCTAATGACTGCATCCTCTACCGTAGTGCGTACAAGGATCTGAACGCATGCCCGGTATGCGATGCATTGCGGTATAAGATCAGACGAGATGACCCTGGTGATGTTGACGGCGAGCCCCCCCAGGAAGAGGGTTCGTGCGAAGGTGATGTGGTATGCTCCTATAATACCACGGTTGAAACGTCTGTTCAGAAACGAAGAGCATGCCAAGTTGATGCGATGACACAGTGAGGACCGTAAGAAAGACGGGAAGTTGAGAGCACCCGCTGACGGGTCGCAGTGGAGAAAAATTGGGAGAAAGTACTGGGTTGAGTTTGCAGCTGACCCAAGGAACGTATGGTTTGGTTTAAGCGCGGATGGCATTAATCCTTTCGGGGAGCAGAGCAGCAATCACAGCACCTGGCCCGTGACTCTATGTATGTATAACCTTCCTCCTTGGATGTGCATGAAGCGGAAGTTCATTATGATGCCAGTTCTCATCCAAGGCCCTAAGCAACCCGGCAACGACATTGATGTGTACCTAAGGCCATTAGTTGAAGAACTTTTACAGCTGTGGAGTGGAAACGGTGTACGTACGTGGGATGAGCACAAACAGGAGGAATTTAACCTGCACGCATTGCTGTTTGTAACCATCAACGATTGGCCCGCTCTCAGTAACCTTTCAGGACAGACAAACAAGGGATACCACGCATGCACGCACTGTTTAGATGACACTGAAAGTATATACCTGGACAAATGCAGGAAGAATGTGTACCTGGGCCATCGTCGATTTCTTCCGACCAACCATCAATGTCGAAAGAAAGGCAAGCATTTCAAAGGCGAGGCAGATCACCGGAAGAAGCCCGCCATGCGTACCGGTGATCACGTACTTGCTATGGTCAATGATTTACACGTAATCTTTGGAAAGGGTCCCGGCGGATTAGCTGTTCCGAATGACGCTGAGGGACACGCACCCATGTGGAAGAAGAAATCTATATTTTGGGACCTACCCTACTGGAAAGAGCTAGAGGTTTGCTCTTCAATCGACGTGATGCACGTGGCGAAGAACCTTTGAGTGAACCTACTAGGCTTCTTGGGCGTGTATGGGAAGACAAAAGATACACCTGAGGCACGGGAGGACCTGCAACGTTTGCACGAAAAAGACGGCATGCCTCCGAAGCAGTATGAAGGTCCTGCAAGCTACGCTCTTAGGAAAGAAGAGAAAGAAATCTTCTTTGAATGCCTGCTCAGTATGAAGGTCCCGACTGGCTTCTCGTCGAATATATAGGGAATAATAAATATGCCAAAGAAAAAGTTCCAGAACCTAAAGTCTCATGACTGCCACGTGATTATGACGCAACTGCTTCCGATTGCATTGAGGGGGCTTCTACCGGAAAACGTCCGATTAGCCATTGTGAAGCTATGTGCATTCCTCAATGCAATCTCTCAGAAGGTGATCGATCCAGAAATCATACCAAGGCTAAGGAGTGATGTGGCGCAATGTCTTGTCAGTTTCGAGCTGGTGTTCCCACCATCCTTCTTCAATATCATGACGCACGTCCTAGTTCATCTAGTCGACGAGATTGTCATTCCGGGGCCCGTATTTCTACACAATATGTTCCCCTTTGAGAGGTTCATGGGAGTCCTAAATAAATATGTCCGTAACCGCGCTAGGCCAGAAGGAAGCATCTCCATGGGCCATCAAACAGAGGATGTCATTGGGTTTTGTGTTGACTTCATTCCTGGCCTTAAGAAGATAGGTCTCCCTAAATCCCGGTATGAGGGGAGACTGACTGGAAAAGGCACGCTTGGAGGGGACTCAATAATATGCAGGGACGGATATTCTTGGTCTCAAGCACACTACACAGTTCTACAGAACACTACCTTGGTGACCCCGTATGTCGATGAACACAAGAACAGTCTACGCTCCAAACACCCGGAGCAGTGTGATGACTGGATTACATGTGAACACATTAGGACTTTCAGCAGTTGGTTGGAAACACGTCTCAGAGGTGACACCACTGTTTGTGATGAGTTGTACTCGCTGTCCAGGGGACCATCTTCGACTGTATTGATTTACAAAGGATACGAGATAAATGGGAATACATTTTACACGATCGCCCAAGATCAAAAGAGCACCAACCAAAACAGCGGTGTCCGCTTTGATGCAGCAACCGAGAGGGGAAAGGACACATATTATGGTTACATAATGGACATATGGGAACTTGACTACGGACATTATTTTAAGGTCCCTTTGTTTAAGTGCAAATGGGTCAATCTGTCAGGAGGCGGGGTACAGGTAGACCCACAGTACGGAATGACAACAGTGGATCTGAACAATCTTGGGTACACTGACGAACCGTTCGTCCTAGCCAATGATGTGGCACAGGTTATCTATGTGAAGGACATGTCTACCAGACCGAGAAAAAGAGAAGATAAGGAAGCGAATGTTGGAAATATGCCCTAGAGGCAATAATAAAATGGTTATTATTATATTTCCTTGTTCATGATAATTGTCTATTGTTCATGCTATAATTGTGTTATCCGGAAATCGTAATACATGTGTGAATACATAGACCACAACATGTCCCTAGTGAGCCTCTAGTTGACTAGCTCGTTGATCAACAGATAGTCATGGTTTCCTGACTATGGACATTGGATGTCATTGATAACGGGATCACATCATTAGGAGAATGATGTGATGGACAAGACCCAATCCTAAGCATAGCACAAAGATCGTGTAGTTCGTTTGCTAGAGCTTTTCCAATGTCAAGTATCATTTCCTTAGACCATGAGGTCGTGTAACTCCCGGATGCCGTAGGAGTGCTTTGGGTGTACCAAACGTCACAACGTAACTGGGTGACTATAAAGGTACACTCAGGTATCTCAGAAAGTGTCTGTTGGGTTGACACGGATCGAGACTGGGATTTGTCACTCCGTATGACGGAGAGGTATCTCTGGGCCCACTCGGTAATGCATCACCATAATGAGCTCAAAGTGACCAAGTAGTTGGTCACGGGATCATGCATTACGGTACGAGTAAAGTGACTTGCCGGTAACGAGATTGAACGAGGTATTGGGATACCGACGATCGAATCTCGGGCAAGTAACGTACCGATTGACAAAGGGAATTGTATACGGGATTGATTGAATCCTCGACATCGTGGTTCATCCGATGAGATCATCGTGGAATATGCGGGAGCCAACATGGGTATCCAGATCCCGCTGTTGGTTATTGACCAGAGAGTCGTCTCGGTCATGTCTGCATGTCTCCCGAACCCGTCGGGTATACACACTTAAGGTTCGGTGACGCTAGGGTTGTAGAGATACTAGTATGCGGTAACCCGAAAGTTGTTCGGAGTCCTGGATGAGATCCCGGACGTCACGAGGAGTTCCGGAATGGTCCGGAGGTGAAGAATTATATATAGGAAGTCCAGTTTCGGCCATTGGGAAAGTTTCGGGGGTCACCGGTATTGTACCGGGACCACCGGAAGGGTCCCGGGGGTCCACCGGGTGGGGCCACCTATCCCGGAGGGCCCCATGGGCTGAAGTGGGAGGGGAACCAGCCCCTGGTGGGCTGGTGCCCCCCCCCCCTTGGGCCTCCCCTGCGCCTAGGGTTGTAAACCCTAGGGGTGGGGGCGCCCCCCACTTGGCTTGGGGGGGAAGCCACCCCCTTGGCCGCCGCCCCCTTGGAGATTGCATCTCCCAGGGCCGGCGCCCCCCCAGGGCCCCTATATATAGTGGGGGGAGGGAGGGCAGCCGTACCATAGCCCCTGGAGCCTCCCTCTCCCTCCCGTGACACCTCTCCCTCCCGCTTGCGCTTGGCGAAGCCTTGCCGGGATCCCGCTACTTCCACCACCACGCCGTTGTGCTGCCGGATCTCCATCAACCTCTCCTTCGCCCTTGCTGGATCAAGAAGGAGGAGACGTCACTGCTCCGTACGTGTGTTGAACGCGGAGGTGCCGTCCGTTCGGCGCTCGGTCATCGGTGATTTGGATCACGACGAGTACGACTCCATCAACCCCGTTCACTTGAACGCTTCCGCTCGCGATCTACAAGGGTATGTAGATGCACTCCTTCCCTCTCGTTGCTAGTAAACTGCATAGATGGATCTTGGTGATGCGTAGAAAATTTTAAATTCTGCTACGATACCCAACAGTGGCATCATGAGCTAGGTCTATGTGTAGTTACTATGCACGAGTAGAACACAAAGCAGTTGTGGGCGTAGATCATGTCAATTTACTTGCCGCTACTAGTCTTATCTTGATCCGGCGGCATCGTGGGATGAAGCGGCCCGGACCGACCTTACACGTACGCTTACGTGAGACTGGTTCCACCGACTGACATGCACTAGTTGCATAAGGTGGCTAGCGGGTGTCTGTCTCTCCCACTTTAGTCGGATCGGATTCGATGAAAAGGGTCCTTATGAAGGGTAAATAGTAATTGGCATATCACGTTGTGGTTTACGTAGGTAAGAAACGTTCTTGCTAGAAACCTATAGAAGCCACGTAAAAACATGCAACAACAATTAGAGGACGTCTAACTTGTTTTTGCAGCAAGTGTCATGTGACGTGATATGGCCAGAAGATGTGATGAATGATATATGTGATGTATGAGATTGATCATGTTCTTGTAATAGGAATCACGACTTGCATGTCGATGAGTATGACAACCGGCAGGAGCCATAGGAGTTGTCTTTATTTTTTTTGTATGACCTGCATGTCATTGAATAACGCCATGTAAATTACTTTACTTTATTGCTAAACACGTTAGCCGTAGAAGTAGAAGTAATCGTTGGCGTGACAACTTCATGAAGACACGATGATGGAGATCATGATGATGGAGATCATGGTGTCATGCCGGTGACGAAGATGATCATGGCGCCCCGAAGATGGAGATCAAAGGAACAATATGATATTGGCCATATCATGTCACTATTTGATTGCATGTGATGTTTATCATGTTTTACATCTTATTTGCTTAGAACGACGGTAGCTTAAAGAAGATGATCCCTCGCAATAATTTCAAGAAAGTGTTCCCCCTAACTGTGCACCGTTGCGAAGGTTCGTTGTTTCGAAGCACCACGTGATGATCGGGTGTGATAGATTCTAACGTTCGAATACAACGGGTGTAAGCCAGATTTACACACGCAATACACTTAGGTTGACTTGACGAGCCTAGCATGTACAGACATGGCCTCGGAACACGGAAGACCGAAAGGTCGAGCATGAGTCGTATAGAAGATACGATCAACATGAAGATGTTCACCGATGTTGACTAGTCCGTCTCACGTGATGATCGGACACGGCCTAGTTGACTCGGATCATGTTTCACTTAGATGACTAGAGGGATGTCTATCTGAGTGGGAGTTCATTGAATAATTTGATTAGATGAACTTAATTATCATGAACTTAGTCTAAAATCTTTACAATATGTCTTGTAGATCAAATGGCCCACGTTGCCCTCAACTTCAACGCATTCCTAGAGAAAACTAAGCTGAAAGATGATGGCAGCAACTATACGGACTGGGTCCGGAACCTGAGGATCATCCTCATAGCTGCCAAGAAAGATTATGTCCTAGAAGCAACGCTAGGTGACGCACCCATCCCAGAGAACCAAGACGTTATGAACGCTTGGCAGCAGCATGCTGATGATTACTCCCTCGTTCAGTGCGGCATGCTTTATAGCTTAGTACTGGGGCTCCAAAAGCGCTTTGAGCAACACGGAGCATATGAGATGTTCGAAGAGCTGAAAATGGTTTTCCAAGCTCATGCCCGGGTCGAGAGATATGAAGTCTCCGACAAATTCTTCAGTTGTAAGATGGAGGAAAATAGTTCTGTCAATGAGCACATACTCAAAATGTTTGGGTTACACAACCGCTTGACTTAGCTGGGAGTTAATCTCCCGGATGACGCGGTCATTGACAGAATTCTTCAGTCGCTTCCACCGAGCTACAAGAGCTTTGTGATGAACTTTGATATGCAGGGGATGGAAAAGACCATTCCTGAGGTATATTCAATGCTGAAATCAGCGGAGGTGGAGATCAAAAAGGAACATCAAGTGTTGATGGTGAATAAAACCACTAAGTTCAAGAAAGGCAAGGGTAAGAAGAACTTCAAGAAGGACGGCAAGGGAGTTGCCGCGCCCGGTAAGCCAGTTGCCGAGAAGAAACCAAAGAATGGACCCAAGCCTGAGACTGAGTGCTTTTATTGCAAGGGAAATGGTCACTGGAAGCGGAACTGCCCCAAATACTTAGCGGACAAGAAGGCCGGCAACACTAAAGGTATATGTGATATACATGTAATTGATGTGTACCTTACCAGTACTCGTAGTAACTCCTGAGTATTTGATACCGGTGCGGTTGCTCATATTTGTAACTCAAAGCAGGAGATGCGGAATAAGCGGAGACTGGCGAAGGATGAGGTGACGATGCGCGTCGGGAATGGTTCCAAGGTCGATGTGATCGCCCTCGGCACGCTACCTCTACATTTACCTACGGGATTAGTTTTAAACCTCAATAATTGTTATTTAGTGTCAGCTTTGAGCATGAACATTGTATCTGGATCTTGTTTAATGCGAGATGGCTACTCATTTAAATCCGAGAATAATGGTTGTTCTATTTATATGAGAGATATGTTTTATGGTCATGCCCCGCTGGTCAATGGTTTATTCTTAATGAATCTCGAACGTGATGTTACGCATATTCATAGTGTGAATACCAAAAGATGCAAAGTTGATAACGATAGTCCCACATACTTGTGGCACTGCCGCCTTGGTCACATTGGTGTCAAGCGCATGAAGAAGCTCCATGCTGATGGACTTTTAGAGTCTCTCGATTATGAATCATTTGACACATGCGAACCATGCCTCATGGGCAAAATGACCAAGACTCCGTTCTCCGGAACAATGGAGCGAGCAACCAACTTATTGGAAATCATACATAGTGATGTGTGCGGTCCAATGAGTGTTGAGGCTCGCGGTGGCTATCGTTATGTTCTCACTCTCACTGATGACTTGAGTAGATATGGGTATGTCTACTTGATGAAACACAAGTCTGAGACCTTTGAAAGGTTCAAGGAATTTCAGAATGAGGTGGAGAATCAACGTGACCGAAAGATAAAGTTCTTATGTTCAGATCGCGGTGGAGAATATTTAAGTCACGAATTTGGTACGCACTTAAGGAAATGTGGAATCGTTTCACAACTCACGCCGCCTGGAACACCTCAGCGTAACGGTGTGTTCGAACGTCGTAATCGCACTCTATTGGATATGGTGCGATCTATGATGTCTCTTACCGATCTACCGCTCTCATTTTGGGGCTATGCTTTAGAGACTGCCGCATTCACTTTAAATAGGGCATTGTCTAAATCCGTTGAGACGACACCGTATGAATTATGGTTTGGGAAGAAACCTAAGCTGTCGTTTCTAAAATTTTGGGGATGCGATGCTTATGTCAAGAAACTTCAACCTGAAAAGCTCGAACCCAAGTCGGAGAAATGCGTCTTCATAGGTTACCCTAAGGAAACCATTGGGTATACCTTCTACCTCAGATCCGAAGGCAAGATCTTTGTTGCCAAGAACGGGTCCTTTCTGCAGAAAGAGTTTCTCTCGAAAGAAATAAGTGGGAGGAAAGTGGAACTTGATGAAGTACTACCTCTTGAACCGGAAAGTAGCGCAGCTCAGGAAAATGTTCCTGTGGTGCATGCACCGACTAGAGAGGAAGTTAATGATGATGATGATCAAGGTACTTCGGATCAAGCTCCTACTGAACTTCGTAGGTCCACAAGGACACGTTCCGCGCCAGAGTGGTACGGCAACCCTGTCTTGGAAATCATGTTGTTAGACAACGGTGAACCTTCGAACTATGAAGAAGCAATGGCGGGCCCAGATTCCAACAAATGGCTAGAAGCCATGAAATCCGAGATAGGATCCATGTATGAAAACGAAGTGTGGACTTTGACTGACTTGCCCGAAGATCAGCGAGCCATAGAAAATAAATGGATCTTTAAGAAGAAGACAGACGCGGATGGTAATGTGACCATCTATAAGGCTCGACTTGTCGCTAAGGGTTATCGACAAGTTCAAGGGGTTGACTACGATGAGACTTTCTCACCCGTAGCGAAGCTGAAGTCCGTCCGAATAATGTTAGCAATTGCCGCATTCTATGATTATGAGATATGGCAAATGGACGTCAAAACGGCATTCCTTAACGGCTTTCTTAAGGAAGAATTGTATATGATGCAGCCGGAAGGTTTTGTCGATCCTAAGAATGCTAACAAGGTATGCAAGCTCCAGCGCTCCATCTATGGGCTGGTGCAAGCATCTCGGAGTTGGAACATTCGGTTTGATGAGATGATCAAAGCGTTTGGGTTTACACAGTCTTATGGAGAAGCCTGTGTTTACAAGAAAGTGAGTGGGAGCTCTGTAGTATTTCTCATATTATATGTGGATGACATACTGTTGATGGGAAATGATATAGAATTCTTGGAAAGTATAAAGGCCTACTTGAATAAGTGTTTTTCAATGAAGGACCTTGGAGAAGCTGCTTATATATTAGGCATCAAGATCTATAGAGATAGATCGAGACGCCTTATTGGTCTTTCACAGAGTACGTACCTTGACAAGATATTGAAGAAGTTCAATTTCATATTTGTAGATGTTCCTACTATGCTCCACTTGGAGCTATTCCAAATGGTTTCTTATCCGGTTTGCTACTCAGAGTCATCCGGATAGATGTTAAAGCTTGCATCGACATAACCCTTTACGCCAAACTCTTTATCACCTCCAAAACCCAGAAATATTTCCTTATTCCTCTAAGGACAATTTTGACTGTTGTCCAATGATCCATTCTTGGATCACTCTTGCCAGACACATGGCAAGGCACATATCAGGTGCGGTACACAGCATGGCATATCGTATAGAGCCTATGGCTAAGGCATAGGGGACGACCTTCGTCCTTTCTCTTTCTTCTGCCGTGGTCGAGCTTTGAGTCTTACTCAACTTCACACCTTCCAACTCAGGCAAGAACTCCTTCTTTGACTCATACATTTTTGAACTCCTTCAAAATCATGTCAAGGTATGCGCTCTGTGAAAGTCTTATCAGGCGTCTTGATCTATCTCTATAGATCTTGATACCCAACATGTAAGCAGTTTTACACAGGTCTTCCTTTGAAAAAAAAACTCCATTCAAACAACCCTTTATGCTTTCCAGAAATTCTACATCATCTCTGATCAACAATATGTCATCCACATATATTTATCAAAATGTTGTAGTGCTCCCACTCACTTTCTTGCAAATACAAGTTTCTTGCAAACTTTGTGTTGGGGAACGTAGTAATTTCAAAATTTTCCTACGCACACACAGGATCATGGTGGTGCATAGCAACGAGAGGGGAGAGTGTTGTCTACGTACCCTCGTAGACCGAAAGCGGAAGCGTTATATCAACGCGGTTGATGTAGTCGTACGTCTTCACGATCCGACCGATCCAAGTACCGAAAGCACGGCACCTCCGAGTTCTGCACACATTCGGCTCGGTGACGTCCTCGCCTTCTCGATCCAGCAAGAGGGGTGAAGTAGTAGATGAGTTCCGGCAGCACGACAGCGTGGTGACGGTGTTGGTGAAGAACAATCTTCACAGGGCTTCGCCTAAGCACTACGAAAACTATGACGGAGGATAAACTAGAGGAGACGGGGTTGCCGGCACATGGCTTGGTGTTTCTTGATGTGTCTTGGGTGCTAGCCCTACCCCTCTATTTATATGTTGAGCCTTGGGGTTGAAACTTGGAGTAAAAGCCTCCACAAAGTCGGTTTCACCCGAAAGGCAAGAGTCCTTCTCAGACTCCAGGGCCAGACGCCAGGGTTCCCGGCGTCTGGACCCAGACGCCAGGGACCCTGGCGTCTGGCCCCTGGACTCTGCAAAACTTCCTTTTGCGCTTTCCAAAAACCTTGTGGCCTTTCCCCTTTGGCCCAAATGAAGTGCTCTCGTACCCAAACATTTCGGGAAACATCCGGAACCCCTTCCGGTGAATTCTGGAACCCTTCCGGAGTCCAAACACTATTATCCCATATATCAATCTTTATCTCCGGACCATTCCGGAGTTCCTCGTCATGTCCGTGATCTTATCCGGAACTCCGAACAACATTCGGTTACCAACATACATAACTCATAAATACTATATCGTCAACGAACGTTAAGCGTGCGGAACCTACGGGTTCGAGAACTATGTAGACATGACCGAGACACTTCTCTGGTCAATAACCAATAGTGGAACCTGGATGCCCATATTGGCTCCTACATATTCTACGAAGATCTTTATCGGTCGAACCGCATAACAACATACGTTGTTCCCTTTGTCATCGGTATGTTACTTGCCCGAGATTCGATCGTCGGTATCTTAATACCTAGTTCAATCTCGTTACCGGCAAGTCTCTTTACTCGTTCTGTAATACATCATTCCGCAACTAACTCATTATTCGCAATGCTTGCAAGGCTTATAGTGATGTGCATTACCGAGTGGGCCCAGAGATACCTCTCCGACAATCGGAGTGACAAATCCTAATCTCGAAATACGCCAACCCAACAAGTACCTTTGGAGACACCTATATAGCACCTTTATAATCACCCAGTTACGTTGTGACGTTTGGTAGCACATAAAGTGTTCCTCCGGTAAACGGGAGTTGCATAATCTCATAGTCATAGGAACATGTATAAGTCATGAAGAAAGCAATAGCAGAATACTAAACGATCATGCGCTAAGCTAATGGAATGGGTCAAGTCAATCACATCATTCTCCTAATGATGTGATCCCGTTAATCAAATGACAACACATTTCAATGGCTAGGAAACATAACCATCTTTGATCAACGAGCTAGTCAAGTAGAGGCATACTAGTGACACTTTGTTTGTCTATGTATTCACACATGTATCAAGTTTCCGGTTAATACAATTCTAGCATGAATAATAAACATTGATCATGAAATAAGGAAATAAATAATAACTTTATTATTGCCTCTAGGGCATATTTCCTTTAGTCTCCCACTTGCACTAGAGTCAATAATTTAGTTCACATCGCCATGTGATTTAACATCAATAGTTCACATCTTTATGTGGTTAACACCCATAGTTCACATCGATATGTGACCAACACCCAAAGGGTTTACTAGAGCCAGTAATCTAGTTCACATCACTATGTGATTAACACCCAAAGAGTACTAAGGTGTGATCATGTTTAGCTTGTGAGAGAAGTTTAGTCAACTGGTCTGCCATATTCAGATCTGTATGTATTTTGCAAATTTCTATGTCTACAATGCTCTGCACGGAGCTACTTTAGCCAATTGCTCCCACTTTCAATATGTATCCAGATTGAGACTTATAGTCATCTGGATCAGTGTCAAAGCTTGCATCGACGTAACCCTTTACGACGAACCTTTTGTCACCTCCATAATCGAGAAACATATCCTTATTCCACTAAGGATAATTTTGACCGCTGTTCAGTGATCTACTCCTAGATCACTATTGTACTCCCTTGCCAAAATTAGTGTAGGGTATACAATAGATCTGGTACACAGCATGGCATACTTTATAGAACCTATGGCTGAGGCATAGGGAATGACTTTCATTCTCTTTCTTTCTTTTGTCGTTGTCGGGCTTTGAGTCTTACTCAATTTCACACCTTGTAACATAGGCAAGAACTCTTTCTTTGACTGTTCCATTTTGAACTACTTCAAAATCTTGTCAAGGTATGTACTCATTGAAAAAACTTATCAAGCGTCTTGATCTATCTCTATAGATCTTGATGCTCAATATGTAAGCAGCTTCACCGAGGTCTTTCTTTGAAAAACACCTTTCAAATACTCCTTTATGCTTTCCAAAAAATTCTACATTATTTCCGATCAACAATATGTCATTCACATATATTTATCAGAAATGATGCAGTGCTCCCACTCACTTTCTTGTAAATACAGGCTTCACCACAAGTCTGTATAAAACTATATGCTTTGATCAACTCATCAAAGCATATATTCCAACTCCGAGATGCTTGCACCAGTCCATAGATGGATCACTGGAGCTTGCATATTTTGTTAGCACCTTTAGGATCGAGAAAACCTTCTGGTTGCATCATATACAACTCTTCTTTAAGAAATCCATTAAGGAATGTAGTTTTGACATCCATTTGCCAGATTTCATAAAATGTGGCAATTTGCTAACATGATTCGGACAGACTTAAGCATCGCTATGAGTGAGAAAATCTCATCGTAGTCAACACCTTGAACTTTGTCGAAAACCTTTTTTTCGACAAGTCTAGCTTTGTAGATAGTAATACTACTATCAGCGTCCGTCTTCCTCTTAAAGATCCATTTATTTTCTATGGCTTGCCGATCATCGGGCAAGTCAACCAAAGTCCATACTTTGTTCTCATACATGGATCCCATCTCAGATTTCATGGCCTCAAGCCATTTCGCGGAATCTGGGCTCATCATCGCTTCCTCATAGTTCGTAGGTTCGTCATGGTCAAGTAACATGACCTCCAGAACAGGGTTACCTTACCACTCTGGTGCGGATCTCACTCTAGTTGACCTACGAGGTTCGGTAGTAACTTGATCTGAAGTTACATGATCATCATCATTAGCTTCCTCACTAATTGGTCTAGGAGTCACAGGAACAGATTTCTGTGATGAACTACTTTCCAATAAGGGAGTAGGTACAGTTACCTCATCAAGTTCTACTTTCCTCCCACTCACTTCTTTCAAGAGAAACTCCTTCTCTAGAAAGGATCCATTCTCAGCAATGAATATCTTGCCTTCGGATCTGTGATAGAAGGTGTACCCAACAATTTCTTTTGGGTATCCTACGAAGACGCACTTCTCCGATTTGGGTTTGAGCTTATCAGGTTGAAAAATTTTCAAGCATTGCAACCTCAAACTCTAAGAAACGACAGCTTAGGTTTCTTGTCAAACCATAGTTCATACGGTGTCGTCTCAACGGATTTAGATGGTGCCCTATTTAACGTGAATGTAGCTGTCTCTAATGCATAACCCCAAAACGATAGTGGTAAGTTGGTAAGAGACATCATAAATCGCACCATATCTAATAAAGTACGGTTACGACATTCGGACACACCATTACATTGTGGTGTTCCAGGTGGCGTGTGTAGTGAAACTATTTCACATTGTTTTAACTGAAGGCCAAACTCGTAACTCAAATATTTTACCTCTGCGATCATATCATAGAAACTTTTATTTTTGTTACGATGATTCTCCACTTCACTCTGAAATTCTTTGAACTTTTCATCTGCTCAAATCATCTGTGAAGGTCAAAAAATAATGATACCCGCCGCGAGCCTCAATATTCATCGGACCACATACATCAGTATGTATGATTTCCAACAAATCTGTTGCTCGCTCCATTGTTCCGGAGAACGGAGTCTTAGTCATCTTGCCCATGAGGCATGGTTCGCAAGCATCAAGTGATTCATAATCAAGTGATTCCAAAAGTCCATTAGCATGGACTTTCTTCATGCGCTTTACACCAATATGACCTAAACGGCAGTGCCACAAATAAGTTGCACTATCATTATTAACTTTGCATCTTTTGGCTTCAATATTATGAAAATGTGTATCACCATGATCGAGATCCAACAAACCATTTTCATTGGGTGTATGACCATAGAAGGTTTTATTCATGCAAACAGAACAACAATTATTCTCTAGCTTACATGAATAACCGTATTGCAATAAACATGATCCAATCATATTCATGCTCAACACAAACACTAAATAACATTTATTTTAGGTTCAACACTAATCCCGAAAGTATAGGGAGTGTGCGATGATGATCATATCAATCTTGGAACCACTTCCAATACACATCGTCACTTCACCCTTAACTAGTCTCTGTTCATTCTGCAACTCCCGTTTCGAGTTACTACTCTTAGCAACTGAACCAGTATCAAATACCGAGGGGTTTCTATAAAAACTAGTAAAGTACACATCAATAACATGTATATCAAATATAGCTTTGTTCACTTTGCCATCCTTCTTATCCACCAAATACTTGGGGCAATTCCGCTTCCAGTGACCAGTCCCTTTGCAGCAGAAGCACTCAGTTTCAGGCTTAGGTCCAGACTTGGGCTTTTTCACTTGATCAGCAACTTGCTTGTCGTTCTTCTTGAAGTTCCCTTCCCTTTGTCCCTTTACTTGAAACTAGTGGTCTTGTTAACCATCAACACTTGATGCTCTTTCTTGATTTTGTAGCGACCAGACCTCAAACAGTCTAGTCTCTATGCATCAGTGTCATCCTTGGATCGGTAATGCTGACACGCACAGTACTTGAAGGATTTATAACAGAGTAGCAATCACACATTTATTACATCGAATGTCTCAAAAAGAGAACTATTTACAATAAATACGGCTTAAGGCCATCTAAAAACGATAACAACGGAAGGCTTGGAAGATAAAGTGAGTCCATCAACTTCAACGGCATCACTGAGTATAAGACCACGACCTATGGCACCTTACTCGTCGTCTGAAAAGTCTGCAACATGATACATTGCAGCCCGAAAACGGGTCAGCACATGGAATATGCTGGCAATGTAACACATAGAGAGTAATGAACAGAATAATGCTATCACTACATGCATGTTTGGCTGGTGGAAAGCTCTATGGTTACAGTTTTGCGAAAAGCCAATTTTTCCTACCACAAAGGAATACATTTTATTTAACTATCATGGTGGTTGTTAAACATTGAGAAGGTACCTCCAACTCAATCCCAATTAAGAACGTGATTAACCCAATCAAATTAAATTAAGTAACATGATGATGAGATTCACATGATAATCCAAGAACTAGATACTCAAGATGTCCATAACCGGGGACACGGCTAACCATGATTAGATTGTACACTCTGCAGACGTTTGCGCACTTTTCCCCACAAGACTCGATCGCCTCCGCTTGATTTCTCGCACTACATGGTGTTTGAGAAACGGATGACCGAGACACAGTCTTTCAGAAACAATACTCTTTACTACGGGTGGACAGTTACACCTACTTTCCCCTACATCTGCTAGCCCACCTCTTCAAGAGGTCATGTAACATACTCAACTATGCTAGAGCCCATAATAGCTTGTGGCTGCACACGGAAGTTTCTAGCATGAAAATGTAGGAGATATGCCCTAGAGGCAATAATAAATGTTATTGATTATCTCCTTGTTCATAATTATGTTTATGTTCCATGCTATAACTGCTGTGGTTCCCGAGCCCGTATATCCATAAAGGCTCTGGGGAGAACCCATATGCACGTGTGGAATAATAAACGGTAAAATGTATTCCTAGTCGTGCCTCTAAGACTAGCTCAAGTGTTGCATGATGATTATGTTTTCCCAATCATGGGCATGTCTATGCCAAGCAACTTTGAGGGCACAATGTCAGGAAGGATATTTGTGTTGAATCGACCCAAATTGATGTTATGCTATGAGATACATTCGTCACAAGTTAATGGTTTATAACACAGAGATAGTTAATGTTTGCATAATTCCTTAGACCATGAGAGTATCGAGTTTCTTCATGCTTGCTTCATGAACTTTGGGGTTTGTTAAACGTCATCCGTAACTGGATGGCTATTACGGCGGCTTACGGGTTCATGGGAAAGTATGTTAAGTAACTTGATAGCTCGAGATTGGGATTTGCTCCTCCGACGATGGAGAGATATACTCGGGCCCTCTCGGTGTTACGGTGTCCATCATCGTCTGGCCAGACACTTTGTGATTTGATCACGGGGATGCCGGAACACGAAACGAGAAAAGAGAACAAAACCGGTAACGAGGTAACTTGCATAGTGGACAAAGTGTTGGCCCACGGGGATGCAATAAATCTCACCTCAGGTGTTTGTGATATATCGTGAAGCAACAGGAATAGCTCACCTCAACTGGAGGTTCACTCGAATATTCATTCGTGTGGGTATAGGGGTCAATATGGGTGTCCACGGCTCCGATGTTGATCATTGATCGGAAGGGGTTCCAGGTCATGTCTATACTTCACCGAACCTATAGGGTCACACGCTTAAGGGTCATCTATCTGCTGAATACTAGACAGGGAGTCTGAGAGAAAATCACCGAAAAAGTTTCGGACACCGAAAAGTTTCGGACAGCGGAATCGTTCCGCAGAGAGAGGTCACCGGATGAGTTTCGGTGAAACCGAAAAAGTTGTTTCGGGGTATGCCATTAAGTCAAAATGGTTTCGGCACATGCCTGATAATTCTTGGAGGGTGCCAGAATCATTCTGGAAACTTTTTGGAATTTTCAGAAATAAAAACCGAAAATGTTTCGGAGCTGCCGGTACCGCTTTGGCTGTTTTTCGCAGATGAAATTCACTAATCTGAAATTGTTTCAGAACGAATCCAAAATCATTTTAGTGGGTACTGGAATTATTCTAAGACCCACAGAAATATTTTCGGATTTAGTGGACGCGAAAAATTGTCTTCATGAATAGTGAAAACGCATTCTTGTTTGCTTTTCGCAGATGAAAATCACTAAACCGAAATTGTTTCGGAACGCGTTGAAAATTATTTTAGTGGGTACTGGAAATGTTCTGAGCCCACATAAATATTTTCAATTCGAACGGACGCTGAAAAATGTCGTCATGAATAGTGAAAGTGCTTTTTGCTTGGCTTCTTGGAGAAGCCACCTTGAGGGCCTTTTTGGTATTTCCCCCCTTGGCTTCTTGGAGAAGCCACCCTTGGGCTTGGCCTATAAATAGGGGTGGAGGGGGCTGCCTAAAGGATCATCCCTTCTCACATACATGCCATTGCAATGATCTGGCTTCTTCTCTCCCTCCCAGCGAAATAGTTTCGTAGAGCCGAAAGGCTGTCTGGGTTCCGGCAGGAACTAGTTCTGGACGGCGAAGCCCTGCCGGATAGCTGACACCGTATGTGTGCAACTCTGTAGAGAGGTCGTAGTTTCGATCTTAGTGCCCTGAGGGCTGTTCGAGAGTGCCTCCCGAAGGGCTGTCCATGTGACGGTCCGAGTTCTGTGGGTCCTCCCGGAGGGCTGTCCGAGTGACCGTTCGAGTTTCGAAGGTCCTCCCGAAGGGCTGTCTGCGACACCGTCCGGGGGACTGTTCGACCGCCTCCCAGAGGGCTGTCCGTATGGCGGATGAGGGTATTCATCCTCGCGGTTGGGCGGTTGTAAATCCTAGCTGCGGGGATCTGCACCGCCGATCGTCATCGACTCTACTTCCCGCTGCGCTACGAGTCGGTAACGAAAAAGATCAAACCATGTATGCAGTCTCCATAGTGGTCCTGGGCTGGTGCGTAGGTCGGAAATTTTTTGTTTTCTGCTGCGTTACCCTACAGTGGCATCAAGAGCCGTGCTATGCGTAGATGCAGGTTTCGATCTAGAATACATGGAGATGTATGGGTATTGCATAATATAATTAGGTAGTAGATGAGATCTATTGCTGAAAATTATTTATGCGGGTGACAGATGAAATCTGTTACCCGACGTTCTTGTTGCTTCCCTAGAATTTGCGTTTGCTCAATCTCGAGACAGCATGGTGGAATTTGACAAAGTTCTGGCAATCCGTGATCCTGATTGATCATGGAAGTGCTATCAGTTCTTTGGGTTCTGCCGTAGTCAAAAGAAAGATGAAATTCGCAGATGAAAGGGCATTGCAGATATGATCTGCACGGGGGTCATGCGTATGACGAAGTTTAGTATGGGGCTCGAGATTTAATTATCTCGTGTTTCATACACCCCGAGATGTTAATCTAGCAACTTGAATAATCATACTTGATGATAAAACGTTGGTAGCTGCGGTTTAAGTCAAAACCTTAGAAGCCACGTAAAATAAATTTTGCATAAACCGATTAGAGGCGTCTAACTTGGTTTTGCAGGATGTGCATGTGATGTGGTATAGCAGTGCTCATACTAATTCGATTATGTATGAGATGACTATATGATGTAATTTGATTAACATGACCTGCGTGTCATGATTCGGCATGATGGCTGGAGCCATATGATTGCACTTTAATGACCTGCGTGTCAACCTTAAGTAATGCATTAATTTTATACGCTATGGAGATAGCAATATTATCTGGTGCATCGACAAGGTGGTGGCAATCTTCGCGAAGGTGAACACCAACACGAATGCCGAAGACGAAGAAATGAAATACTTCTCCGTCAGAAAGGGCTATACCATATCATGCTATTATGAATTGCCTGAGATGTTTATCCCTTATGTTGCACCCTTCTTGATTGCGCGGTAGTCGCTTTTTATTAGGGTGATCTCTCACAAAAATACCAAGTAGTTAGTGTTCTCCCAAGTGTAGCACCGTCACGGCACCTATCTTTTCGGGGTGCGCCGTGTCACACGGGTACGAACGATTAGAGAAGTGTGAGGCGGGTGAGTTGAGACCTCGCAGCGAGATCACTTGGTTATCTTGACGTTCAGGCATGACCGTCATGAGCTCGGAACACACGCATCGAAAGATGAACAAGAGTCACATAGAGATGTGATTGGCAAGTTGGCCTACCGGTTGAGATTTTTCGTCATCAGTGGTGTTACACCAATGGCGAACAATTGAAATGTGGGTCTTGTATCACTCACAATCAATTTTGAGAGATATTGATTTGAGTGGGAGCGCACTGTTGAATTAACATGTTTAATTCTTAGTGCAATTAATTATGAACACCGTATAAGTGTTTCTTGCAAAATAGTTGTAGAATAATGGCTCGCGTTTCCACCTTCCCTATTAAAATTGAATAGCTGTTAAATATCTGGTTAAAACTTTACGATTGGTAACGTAATATGAGGATTGTCCTCAAAAGTGCCGAGAAGGACTTTGTCCTATCGCATGCTTTCCGTATCCTCCCGCTAATGCTATGGATCATGTGACTCTCGTCCTTCGATCCAAAAGCTATAATTCCGTTTCAGTCAAGTGCAATATGTTTGCTTCCATGAAACCCAAACTTCGAAAGTTGGGATAGTTATATGATATTCATGGAACTGAAAATTATTTTCAGATACAAACAAAGCAATGTTTGTTTGCAAGTATTAGTAAAAGTGTTTACTATGCATTTGACTGTTGGGAAAGGGATCCAGAAGAACGCCTGTCATATAATGAAAGGTGAATAAAACAACAACTTAAAGAGAAAGGAAGTGTCCAAAGGGTGTTAGTATGACTTACACGCCTAGGAAGTCCGGGGCTAACGCCACTCTTAAGTTGGGTGCTTCTTTTGCGAGTAGGAGAAATACTAAAAGTTAAACTGTTAGAAGTATAAAGGCAGAAAGAAAGATGACTGGAATATCCAGCTCATGTATGAATGTCATACAAGTTTTTGATGTATAGTAGGCTGGTCAAAGATATAGTTCTTGGGAATTATGGTTAAACATGTTAATCACTAATTCTTGGGTATTGTGAGTTAATCACAAAGATACCCGCTCGATTGCATTCTATTGCGAATCAATGTAAGAGCTACTATGGCCTAAAAGACTAGCCAGAAATGAGGTTAAGGTATACACAGGGAACATAGTAAATGTTACTATACCTTCCATCGGTGTATTGCCGTCTGTATTTATTTTCATAATTCATTTAGAGTTTTACAAACTCTAGCCCATTGCATAAGGTATCTTGCAAGAAGGTTGTTCATAAGAGAACTTTTATGTTCGATGTTATGAATAACACAAGGGCCATACTTTCATTATGAATGAGATGTATGTTATGAATATTGATAATAATACAATACCTCTGGGTTTACTTTCATAATTCATTTTAGAGTTTCATACACTCTAGCCCATTGCACAATGTTTGTTGCAAAAGAGTTGTTCATAAAAACAACAATTGTTGTTAAGTATTATGAATAACATGAAGGGCCATGCTTCCATCCAAGATGGGATGTATGTTATGAATATTGATGGTAATATGATACATCCATAACACTGACGCTAAATGTCGCAAGACTAAAAGAATACCACACAAGTGTGGCACTACATTTGGTCACATTGGAGAAACCCGCATGGAAAATTCCATTATGATGGATTTTGAAGTCTTTTGATTTTGAATCATCTGACACTTGCAACTTTCCTCCGAAAAGTGAAGTGACTAAAATACCGTTCACAGGCCATAAGGAACGAACAACAAACTTATTAGTGATCATACATTTGATGTGTGTAGTCCGATAAGTGTTGTTAGTGGTGGATTTATTTATCTTCAGAAATGACTCAAGTAGATATATGGATATTTACTTGATGAGACGTAAGTCTGGATCTTTTGAAATCATTCGAAAGGTTTTCAAAAATGAAGTAGAAGTTATTGTAACAAGAAAATTATGTTTCTGCAATTTGATTGCACAAAGGAATATTTGAGTTACATGTTTAGCGAATGTCTGATGAGTTGTGAAAGGGGTTTCATAACTTGCACCTCCCGGAACACCACTGCAAGTGAAAAGTCCGTGGAGATGTAATCTAACCATTTATGACATGGTAAGGTCAAAGATGACATAAATAAATTTGCCATTATCCTTTTTAAAGTGATGCTTTAGAGACTGCGGCTTTTACACTGAAAAGAGCTACATCGGGTCTGTTGAAATGAAGCCATGGTATGGTACGCCCAACCATGTTATATCTTTTCTTAACATTTGGAATATGGGGCTTGTGTAAAAGGTTACAAACCTATTCCAAATCAGACAAGTGCTACTTTGTAGGTTATACCAAATCATTGGGTATTCCTCCCTCACTATACCGAGGCAAATAGTTTTGCCGCAAGAACGGTATGCTTTTAAAGAGAATGGTTCTTTCAAAAGGTGAGTGGGAGAATAGTGCAACTCGACGAGATAAACAGTATCTTCATCAGATCAAAGGAAAGAGACCTTGGAAGTAATTCCAGAGTTTCCTACTGCGACTGATACGGAAGTCTCTACAATAAAATGTATGAACTTCGGTCGAACTTGCAGCTGAACCACGTAGGCAAGGCTCGTGCAAACCTCTCAGGTGCGCAAACGAGATATTGTTGTTAGACAACATTATACCTACGATACACAAGGAAGCGTTGATGGGCCCTGACTCCAGAATTGGCTAAATGCCAATACAACCCGAGTTAGTTTCCATATAAGTGATTCAAGATTAAAACCTTGATACACCTTTCGGAAGACTTAGAGTCTAATGAATATTTATGGAACTTAAAACTGATACGGATAAAAATGTTTTATCCATAAAGCTCGACTTGTTGAAATAACAAGTTCAAGAGTTGACTACGATGAGGTTGTTTTCATCGTAGCGATGCTTAAAGTCGGTTCGGGTTGAACTAGCAATTAATACATATTTCAATCATGAGATATGAAACATGGATGATAAAAGGATTTCCATCTGATGGAAATGAAAGCTAGGACTTGTATATGATACAGTCCAAAGTAATTTGTCGATCCAGAGGATGCTAGTAGGTATGCAAACTTCAGAGTTCCAGCAATGGACAGAAGAGAGCAAAATGGAGTTGGAATCTTCGTGTTTTGATGAAATGGTCAAAGGGGTTTTGACTTCATCAATGGGTAACGAAGATGCTTGTAATTCAAGAAAGTAAGTGGGAGCGTAATAATATTTCTAAAAACCTTATGTGCTTGGCACATTGGTAATTGGAAATAAATTTCTTGACACAAATTAGGACTTCATTTGAAAATAGTTTTTCGATGAAGTGCTTAGGCTAAATAGCCTCAATATTAGGCATGATGATCTATGGAGATAGATTTACCTAATGGGGCTAAGCAATGAATACATATTGACAAGATGCTAAAACCTTTTAGCATTTAAAACGCCAAGGAGTGATTCTTGCCAAAGTCACATGGAAAGAGTTTTTGCAAGACTCGGTGTCCCAAAACACTGATGAGTAAAATACATGATGCAGATTCCACACACTTTTGTGTTTGGATTAATCATGTATTCCATGGTATGTAAAACAACCAGATATGTCCGATACTCCCAAGGTGTTGCGAGTATGGATACCAAAGTGATCAAATTACTGATCATGGGACAACAGTGAAAGATGTCACAGAGTACTAGAGTAAGTACTGATGACATGGTTTTCTCGCAAGCAGAGATCATGAAGAGTTCGTTGTAAAATGTTACATCGATACAGTCTTCATCTTTTCTCCATGCGATTTTCGATTTAAATTAAGGGTTTTGTGTAACACACAATGTGGTGGCACAGTTAGTTGGAATTTGTTCAAACTAGTTACTGTGGCGAATTCTATAACAAGGGCTAAGTATGTTGACGCTTTAGAAGCGACAAAGAAGATGTTGAATCATATAGTTCATTCATGAACTTAGTATAGTTCCAAGATGGCTTTTGACAATGGGACACTACTGCAGGTAGTTGCTCCATAACTCAGTCTGAGGAATCCAGGTTCGACCTGTGATTCACATACATACAAAGCCAAGTCCACACAAAATATGAATTTTGTGAAAAACGCGAGGACATGCAAAGATACACACGGAACTGAAGTCGTCAGATCCGTTGGACATCAGGCTATACCACAAGCGAAGCATATTTACACCGGTGTGCCACAGGTGTGAAGTGCATTAGCATAAGCTAGATTATTGTCTCTAGTGCAAGTGGGAGTCTGTAGGAGATATGCCCTAGAGGCAATAATAAATGTTATTGATTATCTCCTTGTTCATAATTATGTTTATGTTCCATGCTATAACTGCTGTGGTTCCCGAGCCCGTATATCCATAAAGGCTCTGGGGAGAACCCATATGCACGTGTGGAATAATAAACGGTAAAATGTATTCCTAGTCGTGCCTCTAAGACTAGCTCAAGTGTTGCATGATGATTATGTTTTCCCAATCATGGGCATGTCTATGCCAAGCAACTTTGAGGGCACAATGTCAGGAAGGACATTTGTGTTGAATCGACCCGAATTGATGTTATGCTATGAGATACATTCGTCACAAGTTAATGGTTTATAACACAGAGATAGTTAATGTTTGCATAATTCCTTAGACCATGAGAGTATCGAGTTTCTTCATGCTTGCTTCATGAACTTTGGGGTTTGTTAAACGTCATCCGTAACTGGATGGCTATTACGGCGGCTTACGGGTTCATGGGAAAGTATGTTAAGTAACTTGATAGCTCGAGATTGGGATTTGCTCCTCCGACGATGGAGAGATATACTCGGGCCCACTCGGTGTTACGGTGTCCATCATCGTCTGGCCAGACACTTTGTGATTTGATCACGGGGATGCCGGAACACGAAACGAGAAAAGAGAACAAAACCGGTAACGAGGTAACTTGCATAGTGGACAAAGTGTTGGCCCACGGGGATGCAATAAATCTCACCTCAGGTGTTTGTGATATATCGTGAAGCAACAGGAATAGCTCACCTCAACTGGAGGTTCACTCGAATATTCATTCGTGTGGGTATAGGGGTCAATATGGGTGTCCACGGCTCCGATGTTGATCATTGATCGGAAGGGGTTCCAGGTCATGTCTATACTTCACCGAACCTATAGGGTCACACGCTTAAGGGTCATCTATCTGCTGAATACTAGACAGGGAGTCTGAGAGAAAATCACCGAAAAAGTTTCGGACACCGAAAAGTTTCGGACAGCGGAATCGTACCGCAGAGAGAGGTCACCGGATGAGTTTCGGTGAAACCGAAAAAGTTGTTTCGGGGTATGCCATTAAGTCAAAATGGTTTCGGCACATGCCTGATAATTCTTGGAGGGTGCCAGAATCATTCTGGAAACTTTTTGGAATTTTCAGAAATAAAAACCGAAAATGTTTCGGAGCTGCCGGTACCGCTTTGGCTGTTTTTCGCAGATGAAATTCACTAATCTGAAATTGTTTCAGAACGAATCCAAAATCATTTTAGTGGGTACTGGAATTATTCTAAGACCCACAGAAATATTTTCGGATTTAGTGGACGCGAAAAATTGTCTTCATGAATAGTGAAAACGCATTCTTGTTTGCTTTTCGCAGATGAAAATCACTAAACCGAAATTGTTTCGGAACGCGTTGAAAATTATTTTAGTGGGTACTGGAAATGTTCTGAGCCCACATAAATATTTTCAATTCGAACGGACGCTGAAAAATGTCGTCATGAATAGTGAAAGTGCTTTTTGCTTGGCTTCTTGGAGAAGCCACCTTGAGGGCCTTTTTGGTATTTCCCCCCTTGGCTTCTTGGAGAAGCCACCCTTGGGCTTGGCCTATAAATAGGGGTGGAGGGGGCTGCCTAAAGGATCATCCCTTCTCACATACATGCCATTGCAATGATCTGGCTTCTTCTCTCCCTCCCAGCGAAATAGTTTCGTAGAGCCGAAAGGCTGTCTGGGTTCCGGCAGGAACTAGTTCTGGACGGCGAAGCCCTGCCGGATAGCTGACACCGTATGTGTGCAACTCTGTAGAGAGGTCGTAGTTTCGATCTTAGTGCCCTGAGGGGCTGTTCGAGAGTGCCTCCCGAAGGGCTGTCCAAGTGACGGTCCGAGTTCTGTGGGTCCTCCCGGAGGGCTGTCCGAGTGACCGTTCGAGTTTCGAAGGTCCTCCCGAAGGGCTGTCTGCGACACCGTCCGGGGGACTGTTCGACCGCCTCCCGGAGGGCTGTCCGTATGGCGGATGAGGGTATTCATCCTCGCGGTTGGGCGGTTGTAAATCCTAGCTGCGGGGATCTGCACCGCCGATCGTCATCGACTCTACTTCCCGCTGCGCTACGAGTCGGTAACGAAAAAGATCAAACCATGTATGCAGTCTCCATAGTGGTCCTGGGCTGGTGCGTAGGTCGGAAATTTTTTGTTTTCTGCTGCGTTACCCTACAGAAAAATCTCAGGATCCCTTTGAGTCTGGGTGGCGGTCCATAGGATGATCACACGGGTACTCCGGGATATCCAAAAATACAGGCAACACTGGGTTCTCCAGGTGCTCAATCCACCCAGATGTAAATTAAAGTAGCCACCTTAAGTTGAACCATTAATTAACAATCTCACATCTGTCATGGAAAAATTCACTCAAACCCAATCCACGTCTACGAGCATAGCGTAGCAATATAAGCAAACGTAGAAGTAACTCCCAATGGTTTGATATTAAGAACGGGGCAATAGGTACTACCTCATCTACTTCCCAAAACCCACATTATAATCAGATCCTAATCATGCAATAGTTTGAGGATTGATCTAATGCAATAAAACTGGGTGGTAAAGAGGTATGATCAAAGTGTTACTTGCCTTGCTGATGATCCGTGAAACCTAGAGACTCGTAGTAGCACACTTCGCACTCCGGGTAGTCTATCGCAAACAAACAATACATACATAAGCAATCAAGCAAGGGTGCATGGATAAAACTCAAAATAAGTGATCTAACCAGAAAGTTCAACTTAAGAACTCCGGTTTGCAAAAAGAATCAAATCGAACGAAGCAACGAAACTCAAACGGCGAAAGAAACAAGCTTCGTTTACTAATCTGGACCTAAGTCAAATTTTACAGTAGCAAAAACTTGTTTGAGTTGGTTAAGCAGAAAGAGGGTTTCGAGACGAAACTCTAGGCGCTTGAATCGCCTGATTCCGATAAACGAGCGAAAAGTTATACTAAAACGAAAAACAGATCTGAAATCGCGGTCGAAAATAATCGTGGGAAATCCGAGAAAAAGAAAAACTGACGAACAGGCTAACGAACGAACGTTCGCTGTCTGCGGTTAAACGACGAAAACCGTTCGTTAAAACGAACGTACGGACGAACGTCCGCAAAATAAATAAACAGGAAAAAAACTAAACCGATCTATAAAAAACCGCGGTTTCCAAAAAACACACGCACGGTTTTTTGGAGAAAACCGGCAGCGGCGGCGGTCAACCTCGGGTGGCGGGACGGCGGCGGCGAGGCGGCGGCGGCGTCGGCGGGCAGCGGCGACGGGGCGACGGGCGGCGGGGGGCGGCGGATCGGGGCGGGGGCGGCGACGCGGAACCGGCGGCGGCGGGGCAGTTCGGCGGCGGCGGCGCTAGGGTTTCGCGGGGGCGGGCGGCTTGGGCTGGCGGGGCGGCCTTGCGGCTTATAAAGGCCAGCCGGGCCAGAGTCCTAGCCAGACACGACCCGGTAGGTCGGTTCGTTTTTTTTTAAATCGAACGTGCAGAAAAAGAAAGAAAATAAATACTAAACGGACTCAAAAAATCCCGAAATAAATTTTCCCCGTCCTCTAAAAATAAGCCGGACAAGATGAACATTTATTTCAGCCTAAAATGCAACTTTGAAAAACGCATATTTTTCCTAATTCAAATAAAGTCCAAATAAAATCAAATGTTTGTTTTTAATATTTTTCCTCCAATATTTCATTATTTTTGTAGAAGTCATATTATCCCCTCTCATATATTTGATATGAAATATTTTCAGGGAGAAAATAATTAAAACAAATGATCCTATTTTCAAAATTTGAGAAAACCCAAATATGAAAATAATGAAATCCCCAACTCTCTCCGTGGGTCCTTGAGTTGCGTAGAATTTCTAGGATCGCAAAACAAAATGCAATAAAATATGTTATGCATGATGATCTAATGTATAACATTCCAAATTGAAAATTTGGGATGTTACAGATTTCTACCTTCGTCGATTTCAGCATCGCGAAGAGCCCGGGAATTACTTTCGTCATCCCTTGCATATTATAGTTCATCACGAAGTTCTAATAACTTGGTGATAGTGACTAGAGAATTCTGTCAATTACTATCTTATCTGGAAGATTAACTGCCACTTGATTCAAGCAATTGTAGTACCCAGACAATCTGAGCACATGCTCACTGGTTGAGCTATTCTCCTCCATCTTGTAGGCAAAATACTGTGAGAGGTCTCATACCTCTCGACACGGGCATGAGTATAAAATACCAATTTCAACTCTTGGAACATCTTATATGCTCCGTGGCGTTCAAAACATTTTTGAAGTCCCGGTTCTAAGCCGTAAAGCATGATGCACTTAACTATCAAGTAGTCATCATACCGAGCTTTTGTCAAAACATTCATAACGTCTGCATCTGCTCCTGCAATAGGTCTGTCACCTAGCGGTACATCAAGGACATAATTCTTCTGTGCAGCAATGAGGATAAACCTCAGATCACGGATCCAATCCGCATCATTGCTACTAACATCTTTCAACTTAGTTTTCTCTAGGAACATATAAAATTAAACGGGGAGCAACATCGCGAGCTATTGATCTACAACATAGATATTATACTACCAGGACTAAGTTCATGATAAATTAAAGTTCAATTAATCATATTACTTAAGAACTCCCACTTAGATAGACATCCCTCTAATCCTCTAAGTGATCACGTGATCCATATCAACTAAACCATGTCCGATCATCACGTGAGATGGAGTAGTTTCAATGGTGAACATCACTATGTTGATCATATCTACTATATGATTCACGCTCGACCTTTCGGTCTCAGTGTTCCGAGGCCATATCTGTTATATGCTAGGCTCGTCAAGTTTAACCTGAGTATTCTGCGTGTGCAACTGTTTTGCACCCGTTGTATTTGAACGTAGAGCCTATCACACGCGATCATCACGTGGTGTCTCAGCACGAAGAACTTTCGCAACGATGCATACTCAGGGAGAACACTTATACCTTGATAATTTAGTGAGAGATCATCTTATAATGCTACCGTCAATGAAAGCAAGATAAGATGCATAAAAGATAAACATCACATGCAATCAATATAAGTGATATGATATGGCCATCATCATCATCTTGTGCTTGTGATCTCCATCTCCGAAGCACCGTCATGATCACCATCGTCACTGGCGCGACACCTTGATCTCCATCGTAGCATCGTTGTCGTCTCACCAACTTATGCTTCTACGACTATCGCTACCGCTTAGTGATAAAGTAAAGCATTACAGGGCGTTTGCATTGCATACAATAAAGCGACAACCATATGGCTCCTGCCAGTTGCCGATAACTCGGTTACAGAACATGATCATCTCATACAATAAAATATAGCATCATGCCTTGACCATATCACATCACAACATGCCCTGCAAAAACAAGTTAGACGTCCTCTACTTTGTTGTTGCAAGTTTTACGTGGCTGCTACGGGCTGAGCAAGAACCGTTCTTACCTACGCATCAAAACCACAACGATAGATTGTCAAGTTAGTGTTGTTTTAACCTTCTCAAGGACCGGGCGTAGTCACACTCGGTTCAACTAAAGTTGGAGAAACTGACACCCGCTAGTCACCTGTGTGCATAGCACGGCGGTAAAACCAGTCTCGCGTAAGCGTACGCATAATGTCGGTCCGGGCCGCTTCATCCAACAATACCGCCGAACCAAAGTATGACATGCTGGTAAGCAGTATGACTTATATCTCCCACAACTCACTTGTGTTCTACTCCTGCATATAACATCTACGCATAAAACCTGGCTCGGATGCCACTGTTGGGGAACGTAGTAATTTCAAAATTTTCCTACGCACACACAGGATCATGGTGATGCATAGCAACGACAGGGGAGAGTGTTGTCTATGTACCCTCGTAGACCGAAAGCGGAAGCGTTATATCAACGTGGTTGATGTAGTCGTACGTCTTCACGATCCGACCGATCCAAGTACCGAAAGCACGGCACTTCCGAGTTCTGCACACGTTCGTCTCGGTGACGTCCTCGCCTTCTCGATCCAGCAAGAGGGGCGAAGTAGTAGATGAGTTCCGGCAGCACGACGGCGTGGTGACGGTGTTGGTGAAGAACAATCTTCGCAGCGCTTCGCCTAAGCACTACGAAAACTATGACGGAGGATAAACTAGAGGAGACGGGGTTGCCGGCACACGGCTTGGTGTTTCTTCATGTGTCTTGGGTGCTAGCCCTACCCCTCTATTTATATGTTGAGCCTTGGGGTCAAAACTTGGAATAAAAGCCTCCACAAATTCGGTTTCACCCGAAAGGCAAGAGTCCTTCTCGGACTCCAGGGCCAGACGCCAGGGTTCCCGGCGTCTGGACCCAGACGCCAGGGACCCTGGCGTCTGGCCCCTGGACTCCACAAAACTTCCTTTTGCGCTTTCCAAAACTTTGTGGGCTTTACCCTTTGGCCCAAATAATGTGTTCTCATACCCAAACATTTCGGGAAACATCCGGAACCCCTTCCGGTGAATTCCGGAACCCTTCTGGAGTCCAAACACTATTATCCCATATATCAATCTTTATCTCCGGACCATTCCGGAGTTCCTCGTCATGTCCGTGATCTTATCCGGAACTCCGAACAACATTCGGTTACCAACATACATAACTCATAAATACTATATCGTCAACGAACGTTAACCGTGCGGACCCTACGGGTTCGAGAACTATGTAGACATGACCGAGACACTTTTTTGGTCAATAACCAATAGCGGAACCTAGATGCCCATATTGGCTCCTAAATATTCTACGAACATCTTTATCGGTCGAACCGCATAACAACATACGTTGTTCCCTTTGTCATCGGTATGTTACTTGCCCGAGATTCGATTGTCGGTATCTTAATACCTAGTTCAATCTCGTTACCGGCAAGTCTCTTTACTCGTTCTGTAATACATCATTCCGCAACTAACTCATTAGTTGCAATGCTTGCAAGGCTTATAGTGATGTGCATTACCGAGTGGGCCCAGAGATACCTCTCCGACAATCAGAGTGACAAATCCTAATCTCGAAATACGCCAACCCAACAAGTACCTTTGGAGACACCTATATAGCACCTTTATAATCACCCAGTTACGTTGTGACGTTTGGTAGCACACAAAGTGTTCCTCCGGTAAACGGGAGTTGCATAATCTCATAGTCATAGGAACATGTATAAGTCATGAAGAAAGCAATAGCAGAATACTAAACGTTCGTGTGCTAAGCTAACGGAATGGGTCAACTCAATCACATCATTCTCCTAATGATGTGATCCCATTAATCAAATGACAACTCATGTCAATGGCTAGGAAACATAACCATCTTTGATCAACGAGCTAGTCAAGTAGAGGCATACTAGTGACACTTTGTTTGTCTATGTATTCACACATGTATCAAGTTTCCGGTTAATACAATTCTAGCATGAATAATAAACATTTATCATGAAATAAGGAAATAAATAATAACTTTATTATTGCCTCTAGGGCATATTTCCTTCACTTTGTATAAACCCAAATGCTTTGATCACCTCATCAAAGCGTATGTTCCAACTCCGAGATGCTTGCTCCAGTCCTTAGAAGGACCGCTAGAGTTTGCATACCTTTTAGCATCCTTAGGATCGACAAAAACTTCTGGTTGTATCACATACAGCCTTTCCTCATGGAAACCGTCAAGGAAACTTTGTTTTGACATCCATCTGCGAGATTTCGTAAATGAAAATGCAGCAACTGCTAACATAATTCTAACAGACTTTAGCATCGCTATGATTGAGAAAGTCTCATCACAGTCAACTCCTTGAACTTGTCGAAAACTTCTTTGAGATAAGTCGAGCTTCATAAATGGTGACATTACCATCAGCGTCTGTCATCTTCTTAAAGATCCATTTATTCTCAATGGCTTGCCAATCATCGGGCAAGTCCACCAAAGTACATACTTTGTTCTCATACATGGATCCTATCTCGGATTTCATGGCTTCCAGCCATTTGTTGGAATCCGGGCCCACCATCGCTTCTCCATAGCTCATAGGTTCATCGTTGTCCAACAACATGACCTTTAAGACAGGGTTACCACTCAGAAGTTGTACACACCCTTGTCGACCTACGAGGTTCGATACTAACTTGATCTGAAGCTCCATGATCATCATCATTAGCTTTCTCTTCAACTGAGGTAGGTGCCACAGAAACATCTTTCTGTGTTGCGCTACTCTCTGGTTGAAGTAAAGGTTCAACAACCTCATCAAGTTCTATCTTCCTCCCGCTCAATTCGTTCGAGAGAAACCCTTTCTCGAGAAAGGACCTGTTCCTAGCGACAAACATTTTGCCCTCGGATCTGAGATAGAAGGTATACCCAATCGTCTTGTTTTGGTATTCTATGAAGACACAATTTTCCACTTTGGGTTCGAGCTTTTCTGGCCGAAGCCTATTGACATAAGCATCGTAGCCCCAAACCTTAAGAAACAACAACTTAGGTTTCTTGCCAAACCATAGTTCATACGATGTCGTCTCCAGGGACTTAGATGGTGCCCTATTTAAAGTGAATGTAATTGTCTCTAATGCATAACCCCAAAATAATAGCGGTAGATCGGTAAGAGACATCATAGATCGCACCATATCCAATAGGGTGCGATTACGATGTTCGGACACACCATTATGCTATGGTGTTCCAGGTGGCGTCATCTGTGAAACGATTCCACCTTGTCTTTAGTGATTGCCAAACTCATAACTCAGATACTCTCCCCTTGATCAGATCGTAGGAACTTGATCTTCTTGTTATGATGATTCTCAACTTCACTCTGAAATTGCTTGAACTTTTCAAACGTTTCAGACTTATGCTTCATTAAGTGAATATACCCATATCTACTCAATTCATCGGTGAAGTTGAGAAAATAATGATATCCACTGTGTGCGTCAACACTCATCGGACCGCACACATCAGCATGTGTGATTTCCAACAAGTCACTTGCCTGTTCCATTGTTACAAAGAAAACGGGGTTTTAGTCATCTTGCCATTGAGGCATGGTTCGCATGTGTCAAGTGATTCAAAATCAAGTGACTTCAAAAGTCCATTGGCATGGAGCTTCTTCATGCGCTTTACACCAATATGACCTAAGCGGCAGTGCCACAAGAAAGTGGTACTATCATTATCAACTCTACATCTTTTGGCATCATTGTTATGAACATGTGTATCACTACGACCGAGATTCAATAAACCATTCACATTGGGTGCATGACCATAGAAGGTATTATTCATGTAAATAGAATAACCATTATTCTCTGACTTAAATGAATAACCGTATTGCAATAAACATGATCTAATCATGTTCATGCTCAATGCAGACACCAATGCAAACAACATTTATCTGGGTTCAGCACTAATCCTGAAGGTAGAGGGAGCGTGCGATGGTGATCATATCATCCTTGGAAACATTTCCAACACACATCGTCACCTCGCCCTTAGCTAGTCTCCGTTTATTCTGTAGCTTTTGTTTCGAGTTACCAATATTAGCAACTGAACCGGTATCTAATACCCATGTGCTACTAGGAGTACTAGTAAGGTACACATCAATAACACACATATCAAATATACTTTTGTTGAAGTTGCCAGCCTTCTTATCTACCAAGTATTTGAGGCAGTTCCGCTACCAGCGACCGTTCCCCTAATAGAAGCACTTCGTCTCGGGTTTGGGTTCTTGGGTTTCTTCACTGGAGCGGCAACTAGCTTGCCATTCTTGAAGTTTCCCTTCTTGCCCTTGCCCTTTTTGAAACTAGTGGTCTTGTTTAACCATCAACATTTGATGCTCCTTCTTGATTTCTACCTTTACGGGCTTAAGCATGATGAACAGCTCCGGGATCATCTTCCCTTGCATGTTATAGTTCATCACGAAACTCTAGTAGCTTGGTGATAGTGACTGGAGAACTTTGTCAATCACTCTCTTATCTGGAAGATTAACTCCCACTTGATTCAAGCGGTTGAAGTACCCAGACATTCTGAGCACATGCTCACTGGCTGAGTTATTCTCCTCCATCTTGTAGACAAAGATCTTGTCAGAGGTCTCAAACCTCTCAACACGGGCATGAGCCAGAAATACCAATTTCAGCTCTGGGAACATCTCATATGTTCGATGGCGTTCAAAACGCTTTTGGAGCCCCGACTCTAAGCCGTAAAGCATGGCGCACTAAACTATCAGGTATTCATCAGAACGTGTCTGCCAGATGTTCACAACATCCATAGACGATGCCAGAGGGGTTGGCACACCGAGCGATGCATCAAGGACAGAAGCCTTATATGTAGCAATGAGGAAAATCCTCAGACTACGGCCCTAGTCCGCACAATTGCTTACAATATCTTTCAACTTAGTCTTTCTCTAGGAACATATTAAAACATGGAGCTAAAGCGCGAGCTATTAATCTACAACATAATTTGCAAAGACAATTTAGACTATGTTCATGATAATTAAGTTCATCTAATCAAATTATTCAATGAACTCCCACTTAGATAGACATCCCTCTAGTCATCTAAGTGATACATGATCCGAATCGACTAGGCCGTGTCCGATCATCACATGAGACGGACTAGTCATCAACGGTGAACATCTCCATGTTGATCGTATCTACTATACGACTCATGTTCGACCTTTTGGTCTCTCGTGTTCCGAGGCCATGACTGTACATGCTAGGCTCGTCAAGTCAACCTAAGTGTTTTGCATGTGTAAATCTGGCTTACACCCATTGTATTCGAACGTTAGAATCAATCACACCCGATCATCACGTGGTGCTTCGAAACAACGAACCTTCGCAATGGTGCACAGTTAGGGGGAACACTTTTCTTGAAATTTTAGTGAGGGATCATCTTATTTATGCTACCGTCGTTCTAAGCAAATAAGATGTAAACATGACAAACATCACATGCAAATCATAAAGTGACATGATATGGCCAATATCGTTTTGCGCCTTTGATCTCCGTCTTCGAGGCGCGGCATGATCACCTTCATCGCCTGCATGACACCATGATCTCCATCATCGTGTCTTCATGAAGTTGTCTCGCCAACTATTACTTCTACTACTATGGCTAACGGTTAGCAATAAAGTAAAGTAATTACATGGCATTTTCAATGACATGCAGGTCATACAATAAATTAAGACAACTCCTATGGCACCTGCCGGTTGTCATACTCATCGACATGCAAGTCGTGATTCCTATTACAAGAACATGATCAATCTCATACATCACATATATAATTCATCACATCCTTTTGGCCATATCACATCACATAGCATACCCTGCAAAGACAAGTTAGACGTCCTGTAATTGTTGTTGCATGTTTTACGTGGTTGCTATGGGTTTCCAGCAAGAACGTTTCTTACCTACGCAAAAGCCACAACGGTGATATGCCAATTGCTATTTACCCTTCATAAGGACCCTTTTCATCGAATCCGATCCGACTAAAGTGGGAGAGACAGACACCCGCTAGCCACCTTATGCATCAAGTGCATGTCGGTAAGTGGAACCTGTCTCACGTAAGCGTACATGTAAGGTCGGTCCGGGCCGCTTCATCCCACAATGCCGCCGAATCAAGATAAGACTAGTAACGGTAAGCAAATTGAACAAATCATCGCCCACAACTACTTTGTGTTCTACTCGTGCATAGAATCTATGCATAGACCTAGCTCATGATGCCACTGTTGGGGAACGTAGTAATAATTCAAAATTTTCCTACGTGTCACCAAGATCAATCTAGGAGATACTAGCAACGAGAGAGAGAGAGAGAGTGCATATTCATACCCTTGAAGATCGCTAAGCGGAAGCGTTACAAGAACGCGGTTGATGGAGTCGTACTCGCGGCGATTCAAATCGCGGAAGATCCAATCTAGCGCCGAACGGACGGCGCCTTCGCGTTCAACACACGTACAGCCCGGGGACGTCTCCTCCTTCTTGATCCAGCAAGGGGAGAGGAGAAGTTGAGGGAGAACTCCAGCAGCACGACGGCGTGGTGGCGATGGAGCTCGTGGTTCTCCGGCAGAGCTTCGCTAAGCACTACGGAGGAGGAGGAGTTGGAGGAGGAGAGGGCTGCGCCAGGGGAAGGGTCACCGCTGCCCTCCCACCCCCTAACTATATATAGGGGAAGGGGAGAGGGGGCCGGCCCCCTAGATCCCATCTACAGGGGCGGCGGCGGCCAAGGGGAAACCCTAGATGGGTTTTGGGCGCCCCCACCCCTAGGAGACTTGCCCCCCAAGCCAGGAGGGGCGGCTGCCCTAGGGGAGGCGCCCCCACCTCTCCTGGTTACGTGAGATGGGGTGGGAGGGGCGCACAACCCCTTAGTGGGCTGGTGTGCCCCTTCCCCTTGGCCCATAAGGCCCCCCAACGCTTGCCGGGGCCTCCGAAACCCCTTTCGGACACGCTGGTCGTCACACGATACCCACGGAACAATTCCGGACTCCAATACCCTTCGTCCAATATACCGATCTTCACCTCCGGACCATTCCGGAACTCCTCGTGATGTCCGGGATCTCATCCGGGACTCCGAACTATCTTCGGTAACCACATACTATTTCCCATAACAACTCTAGCGTCACCGAACCTTAAGTGTGTAGACCCTACGGGTTCGGGAACCATGCAGACATGACCGAGACATCTCTCCGGCCAATAACCAATAGCGGTATCTGGATACCCATATTGGCTCCCACACGTTCCACGATGATCTCATCGGATGAACCACGATGTCGGGGATTCAATCAATCCCGTATAGAATTCCCTTTGTCTATCGGTATGTTACTTGCCCGAGATTCGATCGTCGGTATCCCTATACCTCGTTCAATCTCGTTGCCGGCAAGTCTCTTTACTCGTTCCGTAACGCATGATCGCGTGGCTAACTCATTAGTCACACTGACCTCATTATGATGATGCATTACCGAGTGGGCCCAGAGATACCTCTCCGTCACACGGAGTGACAAATCCCAGTCTCGATTCGTTCCAACCCAACAGACGCTTTTGGAGATATCTGTAATGCACCTTTATAGCCACCCAGTTACGTTGTGACGTTTGGTACACCCAAAGCATTCCTACGGTATCCGGGAGTTGCACAATCTCATGGTCTAAGGAAATGATACTTGACATTAGAAAAGCTCTAGCAAAACGAACTACACGATCTTGTGCTATGCTTAGGATTGGGTCTTGTCCATCGCATCATTCTCCTAATGATGTGATCCCGTTATCAACGACATCCAATGTCCATGGTCCGGAAACCATAACCATCTATTGATCAACGAGCTAGTCAACTAGAGGCTTACTAGGGACATTTTGTGGTCTATGTATTCACACATGTATTACGGTTTCCGGTTAATACAATTATAGCATGAACAATAGAAAATTATCATGAACAAGGAAATATAATAATAACCATTTTATTATTGCCTCTAGGGCATATTTCCAAGAGCATGTCGGTCACTGATTATCGACCTAGCACCTACCCGCGCATGCGTTGGTATTTATAAGGCACGACCCATCTTTCAATTTCATCTCCACCGATTTTTCGGAAGGTTCTAGAACCTTCCCGGAACCAGTTTTTTTCCTTTCTTTTTTTTATTTTCTATTTATTTTTTATTTTATTTTTGTTTTTTGTTTTTTATTTCCTTCTTTTTCCATTTTTAAATTTTTTTTATTTTTATTATTATGAATATTTGATAATTCTCAAACTTTTTAAAAAAATTTGTATTTTTTTCAAATTTATTTATATGCGGATTTTTTACAATTTTTTGAACATTTTTTCATTTTTGCAAACTTTGTGGACTTTTTAAAATTCGTGAAGGCCCGCCATGTCATCACTCCTCCTCCCCCTCGCAAAGCCGCCACTATATACCCTCCCACATTCTCCACCTCCCGGTACTGCCCCTCACCTCCTAGTCCAAGCGCGACGCAGAAAACCCCCAGAGCTCAGGACGCTTCCAGAGGATGGTGTCGCTCGATCAAGATAGTCACGGACTCGGTCTCCTCCGCAGCGTCAAAATCTCTGTCGACCACCAGTCCAACTTCTCCCACTGGTCTTGTGGTAAGCACTTCCAGTTCACCACATTTCCCCTCCTCCCGCTCCGTTCACCTTCGCGCATGGGTTGTTACCCGCGCTCGATTTGGTTCCTCGTTTTTGCATCCATGTAGCTAGCTTCATCGGGGGTGCGCAGTGTTCACGTTTAGGTTCGGTTGTCTCAAATGGAGTGGCAAGTCTAGACAAAATCAGCTAGGGCGAAAGACAAAATATGAGTGTTTGGGAGTGGGGCCAAAAGCTTCAGAAATTTTCATCTAAGCCCTCGGAAAAAAATCCTTCAGAAGTTAGTTCTCGCGGGAAGGGGGGGGGGGGGGGGGGGGGTTGGCAGCACAAGCCCCCTAGACACCTACATAGCTCCGCCGTTCTTGAAATGTTTGCGCATCTCCTTGGGCGGGCGTATGGATCGGAGGTGTCTCTGCTCTACCTGCGCCTCCTCGGTCCTCGTCCAATCCCCACAACCTCCCCAATATTTATTATATGTTGGCTGCGTTACTCTTACATATGATGATGGCGTGGAGGAGCCGACCGAGCTGACGCTGGTGCCTCCGGGCGAGAGGGCGCGGAGGGCGAGACAGGAGCAGGCAAGGACAAGGAAGAATGTTAGCATCAAACACAAAGTTGGTGCTGGTGAGCATGGACGGGTGCTCGTACATGCGCAAGGTTGACGTGGGGGCGTACGGCGACTACGTCGGCCTTGTCTAGGAGCCACTACACTGATTGGTCGCACTATGCAAATATTGTGATCTAAACTTACTATTGTGTGAATCTGCAGGATGTTTGTGTACTCGTGCAAGTGGATACGGGTGACGCGCACGTACGAGGCGAGAGGGCCAAGCACGAACGTGTGTTCTGGCGCTGCATGCACGTGAGGACTCGCCATACCCTAGGAAAGTTTTGTACAAAAAAGAAGCAATATCGTTAACTCGATATTATTGCAGCTGGCACCTATTTGCCACCTTAAGCGCTTGTTAAAGGGTTTTCCGCAAACAGCGCAACCCCCCTTCCCTTCCTTCGATCTAAAAAGGTCGGCCCGTCGATCCTTTTTCCTTTTTGTTTCAGTTTTTTTCTCTGAACCGGGTATTGTACTGTTTTATTTCTTGGTTTTTCATTTTCGTTTTTATTTTTCCTTTTTTGCATTTTATTTTAAGTTTTCTCAAAATTGAGAAAAAATAAAAATTAATGATTTTTTCAAAATCGATGAACATTTTTCAAATTTTGATGACCTGTTTTTCAAAATCAATGAACTTTTTTCAAAATTGTGAACCTTTTTCCAAAACTGATGAAATTGTTTCAAAATTAGTGAACTATTCAGATTTTTTTGCACATTTTTGAATTTCTGATTTTTTAGATAATATGTTTTTTATTGCAAAGTCAACGGTCAATCTATGAGAAAGTCAACAGTCAACCGGAGTTACCGGTGGACTGGTCAACCCGTGGCCAACCAAACCGGCAAATCGACCCACCTTCGTCCTTTTTAGGACGGCCCAAGAAGGAGGCACGCCTGGGCGCCGGTTCCGCCATATAGCGCCAAGCGGCACGCCCACTCCTATTTGGCGTGTAGGTCACTGATTATCGACCTAGCGCCAATCCTGTGCACGCGCTGGTATGTATATGGACCAGCCTCTTTCTAAATTTCATCTCCAGCAATTTTGGGATCGACTAGAACCTTCCCAGAACCATATTTTTGTTTTTCCTTTCCGTTTTTACTTCTTTTATTTTTTTTTTCTATTTCTTTTCGATACTATATTTTTTCTGTTTTTTATTTCCTTCTATTTTATTTTTAATTTTTCGTTTTGTTTTTATTACCCAATTTGCGAACATATATTAAATCCTGACCATTTTTTTAAATAGTGAACATCTTTCGAAACTATGAATATTTGATAAATTTTCGAACATATTTTTAAATTCAATTTCTTTTTACAAATTCGTGAACAATTTTTTTAGTGGTGAACATTTTCAAAATTCAAGAATATGTTTTGAAATTGCATACATCTTTTGGAACTTGTGAACAGTTTTCTGAACTGGTGAACTTTTTTGAAAATTTGGGAACCAGTTTTGAAAATTATAAACATTTTTTGTGTTTGAAGAACATTTTAGGTGTTCATGATTATGTTTTCAATCAGCATATTTTTTTTAAATATTGTTAGCTTTTTCTATATATACACACAAGCATTTTCTTAAATTGTAAAAAAATAATAGATGATTTTTTTGAAAGCACGAACATTTTTTGGATCCGTGAGTATTTATTATTTTCCAAATATTTTTTAAATCATGAAAATATATTGAAATTGAACGCGTATTTGTTTTTAAACAATTTATAACTTTTTAGAAATGCCAAATTGTTTTTAAAAAGAAAAAAACATAAAATAGAAATAAAGAAAAAAAAACAAGGGGCTTTCCGTCCCGCACATACGCAGGCCCATGAGGGCGCGTGGGGGCAGTCGGGGGTGCGCACTTCACTGTTATCTGGCGCGTATGTCACCATATAGGAGGTCTTGGCGCCACATAGGAGATTCCCATTCAGCGCCTTAAGAGCCATTTATAGACTATTTTGCTAACGGGCGACAAGTCCTCTTGTTTTTTTCTCTATAACACTAGGCAGGAAACGGGCCGGCACATGTAAGTTCTTTTTTGTGTTGGATTTATAGGTTCCGCAGTTTTTTCGAGAGGTTTGTCTTTATGTTTTTCGCAGTTTCTTTTTTCTTTTTGTTTTAACATTTTGTTTTCATTTTTTAATTTTCTGAAATGAGTGCACTTTTTAAAATTCATAAAAAAATTAAAATTTATGAATTCTTTAAAATTTCATGAATTTTTCAAATTTATGAAGCTTTTTGAATCCCCAAATTCGTGAAGTTTTTCCATTTTTTTCTTAACCCTTTTTAGTTCATGAACTTTTCAAATTTGTGATTTTTTAAAATTTACAAACGTTTATGAATCCATGAACTTTAAAAAAATTGTGCACATTTTTCGTTTTTGCAAACTTTGTGTACTTTTTAAAACTCATGAACTTTTCTCAAATTTGTAAACTTCTCTCAAATTATACCAGGACCTCCTCCCATGCCACCTAATTGACAACCACAATGGGATAGCTACTACATGACCTATTAAGTATTCAATTATTTTTAATTCGGTAATTTTTAGAAACATTGTCAAATGATTAATTTGATGGCAAAAAAAGGAAAATAATACGAAAATCTTCATGTACCCAAATATTAATTTGCATATATTTTCAAAGTATTTAATTTAGGTAAAAACAGTTGATACATTCAAAAATTCTTGCATTTTTAAAAAGTTCATACATTCGAGAAAAGCTATTCACGTGTGATAGAATAGATGTTCGCATATGTTAAGGTGTTTAGACGTTTCCTTAAAAAATGTGTGCAGAGTGAAAATAAAATGAAACATAATTGAAATAAACCAACAAATGTAAAACAGTAAGGAAAGTACAACACAAAAATAAGCAGCCTATTGTGGGCGAGCTTAGAATTTATTTTGAGTGGGGGCACATTCTCTAGAAATTAAAATAATTTAAGCATGTTTTTTTTTTCTAAAATCACAAGAAAAACATATTAGAGTTGCATATTGAAACAAAATAACTAATTAAGAGGCACCCTACGCAAAAGATTATTCACAAACTTCTCTGGTGAAGACAAGCTGTAGCACATGTGTGCCACTTGTCATCGCCAGATTTCCTCACCCATGCGGGAAGGATGGGAGAGTTTGTACATGCTTTTTTACATTGAAATGTCTTGTGAACTGTGTGTCCAAATTATGTACCGTTTCATTGTTGTGCTCCTCGCATCGACACCTTTAAAATTATATCTCAGCTTGGTAGGTTTCAATGAACTTTTTTTTACGTATTTTGTACTCCCTATTATAGTAAACTAGACACTGAACCCGAATTGATATTACCAAACCTCTACCAGGGATCTACTTCATTAAGGGGTGTGGGATGCTCACGACGATACGTGAATGCCCATGTGCTTCTTCTGGCAGTATTGGATGACATTAAAGTAGTCATCACATGGTGGTATGAGATGTCAGCATAATGGTGCCCCTATTTAAGGGTGATAAGCGAGATGGAATAGGATCCAAATTTCACAAATAAATTCGTTCATACCTAAGGCCGATCTAGGGGTAGATCTTAATCGTTTGTAGATCCAAATTGGAGTACATCACATACATTAACAAACTCAACTACCAGACTCAGATGATATTACTTTTTTACGCTATTTTGTACCAAAATCAGCAAATCTAGATACTGAAAGTAAATTGTACCCAAGAGATTCAACGAGCATGACATTTTATATGGAGCTATCATGTGAGATGGCCACCTTACCGAGGCCAACCACCATACCCTTTGAGTTATCACCAAAAGTGACATACTTTCGAGGGCCGTCGTTTTTAGCAAGCTCACGAAACATATCTTTGTCTCCGGTCATATGATCAGTACATCCACTATCAAGGACCCATTCCTTTCCTCCAGCCATGTAGCCGCGAAGATTAGCCATAAGACCAAAGTGTCTCAGCCATAAGACCAAAATGTCTCATCGCATCGTCAAGATCATAGTCACCATCATCATCCTCATCATAGTATCCATGTTCAGCATTGTCTTGTATTTGATCAATTCCTAGAGAGGGTAATTCATTAGATAAATGATCATCACAGTGGTCACCTTTATGAATTCTAATAGCTTCGGATATGATATTGCTAATGATTCCAACATTTCCTTTGGCACGCATGAGATTGGTAAGCTCAAATAGACAATCACCAAAGCTAGGATCACTAGAATTCATCTTACTCAAGGCAATAGACTTATGAAGAATTTCATCTAAGTTTTGCAAGGAATAGTTTGGAAATCTTTCCTCAAGAAATCTCCATATAGTGTAGGCACAATCAAGCGTAGGAAAACATCCAATCAAGTTTCTAGGCAAGCCTCTAGTGATAAGATTAACAGTTCTAAGGTTGCGGATCATATCAATAGACTCATCAAGGGTAGGATGCAAAGGATCAACATGAGGTGCACAAGGGCTAGTAACACTACAAAAAAAATTCACTTCCGTGATGATACGTGTTTGTCACAGTAGGTCGCGTTTTTTGTCATGCATGTACATCCATGACAAATTTATGATAGAATCAAGATAGTCATACCTGTGCTGTCGTAGAAGTGTTCCATGACATTACCAAAATTATCATCACGGAAGTGTCCACTCCATGACGATAAATCGCGCGTCACAGAAGTGCTTTCGTCAAGGGTGACCGACACGTGGCATCCACCGTAACGGAACGTCATTAAGCTATCGGGTCGGGTTTTGGATCCGATAACCCGTTAACAGCCCCGACCAATGGGGATTTCCACGTGTAAAATCATCATTGGCTGGAGGAAACACGTGTCGGCTCATCGTTGGGACAGATGTCATCCACTCATTGGACAGAAGGCGCCTATGATACGTCGACACGTGGCACGGCCCAACAGAGGCCCATTCCTGTGAAAAGGCCGGCCCGTTTGACTTGGTCAAAAGGTGGCAGGTCGGCCCATGGAAAGCCTGTTAACAGCCTGTTCACATATAGCCCATTTACAGCCCGCTAACCCAAGGCGCCTTACGCCCTATCCGAATTAGGCCCAGTAGCGTCATCTGGGCCATCCAATATGATTCCAGCCCGTTTTCACTTCTGGCCCATGTATGGCCCATGACGTCTTTCGGCCCATATGAGGCCCTATGTAACTCTTGGCCTATTAACGGCCTGTGGTGAAACTGGCCCGTAATGAACAATGTATCACTTTACACCCATTAACGGCCCGTGGTCAAACTGGCCCGTAATGAACATTGTATCACTTTATACCCATTAACGGCCCGTTATTCCGTTGGGCCGTTTCCAGCCCATGTTATCTTTCGGCCTTCTCAGAGCCCATTTATTATTGGGCTCATTTCCAGCATTCGTTTACTTACGGCCCGTTACTGTAATTTTCTGCTTGTGGGCCAAATTCAACCCATGGTTACAGTCGGCCCGTTTGTGGTCCGTTAATACGTTGGGCCGTTTTCATAGCGTCATCAAATACGGCCTATTAACGATGGCCCGTTATGGTCGGCCCATGAACGGACGATTCCAACTCTAGCTCGTTTACGACCATAATGCGGTCTGTTTGGCCAATCAATCATACGGCACGTATAAGGCCCATTGATGATACGGCCCGCAGAAGGCCCATTGTTTCTACGGCCCGTAGAAGGCCCATTGTTTCTACGGCCCGTAGAAGGTCCACTGTTGCTACGGCCAGTAGGAGGCCCAGTGTCACTACAGTAAATATTAGCCCATGGTTATTGTGGCCTAGTTTTAAAAAATAGGTTATTGCAGCCACTAGCTAACCGCGGAAAAAGAACTGCAGTGACTACAAGCAAACAAATAAACAAGACAACAAGGAAATAAATAAGCAAGCAACTAACGCTAGGCTATCACGGCTATTACACATATTACACCCACTGGCATCAAAGTTCGCCACCAGTGCAAATATAGGGAACAAAGCAGCATATCGTATACACTGGTTGTCAAAGTTGGCGACCAGCGCAAATAAACGCCGCAGCAAAACAAATCCAGAACTGAAACCACTTCAGAAGATCTCAAGAAACAATATCCTGGGTACCCATAATGCTGGCAAGATGCTTAGCAAGCTTATTAACTTTCTCTTGTTTGGCGCTTAAATCCTCCAGCGCTTGTTGTTGCACCAGAAAATATGCATCTGAATTCTGCAGGGACTTCCTCAGTCCTTCAGCTTCCTGTCGCAGCACATCTGATCGATGTCTTTCAACTTGAAGTTGAGACTCAAGAAGACGAACTGATTCAGGCAGCGAGTTCGAAGAGCTTGTGCCAGCAGTAGTGGCCAGTAACTCGAACACTACATCAAGACAGGACTTTTGGGTTCCCTCACTGTCGTCAAGATAGTTTTTATCAGCTTTCTTGGAGACCAACAGGGATGTCTCACTATCTTGAACCTTATCTGCATTACTTCCTTTACCATTGGATAACGCGGTACTGTTCTCCAATATTTTGTCCGCATTCTAAAAGAGAAACAAGCAGACACATCACATGTTTACCATGTTGTATATGAAACTCATTTTGGTAAATGAGTTCAGTAGTAAAGTGGACAGGATAACAGCATGAAACAAACATATATCTATGTACCATGGTCACTTTATGGTCTATATCATTCTAGTTTTTGTTGCCAAATCAAGATAGAGACACAGTTCAAATAATATTTGTTCAAGACAAAGCAGAATAGACAGAATATAAGTGTGGGTAACTATAGAGCAATAACAACACTTGTAATGTGCATGACATGAGAACATAACTGTTTATTCAATTGAAACTGAAATCAACATAGAGCAGGTTACAACAGCAAACCAGTTAAAGAAACAGGTTTAAAACATACCTGTTGCGCCATTGGAGTTTCAATTCCATCCTTCAAATTTGAAAATAGTTGGTATGAGTAAATACAGTAATGCAAGAGCAAAGGAGTATGAACCATAGCTACAGAACCTGACCTGAGAACAAATCTTCTTCTCCTTTAAGCGTTGAGTTGGGATTCGGAGTGGTGGTCCTCGTGCTTTGGGCACTGCAGTTCCCTTACTAACTGCTCGTGTTTGGGTGCTCTGTGGTGGAGACGGTGTTGTGTCAACTGGAACTGGGTTACTATCTGCCGGGGTTGGGGTTAGAAGGGGTGTAGCTGGTTCTCTGTCCAACTGGGTAGGGGTACAATCTGCGAGAGTCTGGGTTATGTGTGGTGGATCTGGTCCTTGGGCAAGTACAACCGTGGTTCTATCTGCATCAACTGGTAGCACTATCTTTCTGAAGACCATGTTGTTACTCCCTTTGATACTGCCATCACGCTCTCCAATTCAAATGGCTGATAAACAAGAAAAGTAATTGAAAGTATAGACATTGTATGATAGACAGGTGCAATGGATAGTGGGGAATAAAAGAGGGCATGAAATAATTCATATTTATGTTGTCTAACCAAACAGGATAGCATGACACAATTTCACATATATGATGGCTAACTAAACAGGATAGCATGACACAATTTCACATTATGATGGCTAACTAAAAAAGATGGAAAGACATAGTTCAAAATATGAGACTATGTAAACAGGATGACATTACATAACTATATAATGTGTTTATTAAATAGGTTGGCATGCCATAATTCACATACATTCACGGATAGAATGCCATAATTCAAAATATGATGACTGTAAACACTAAACAGGATGAGATGATATAACTATATGATGTCTTTATTAAATGGGTTGCCATGCCATAATTCAGATAGATGATGTGTATGTACTATGTAAACATGATGGCATGATATAATTCAAATATATGATTTATATAGTGAGCAAGTAAGCAGATGGCAATCCATATATGATGTAAAAAACTAAGCAATGCAAGACAATGTGCATGACATGGGTAATATAACCCTGCCAAGTTTGAGCATAGACCTCAGGGGGGAAATAGGACTGGTCATCAGTCTCTGAATCCTCCTCTGAGGAGCTCTCTGTAACCAGCAAGATGTCTGCTTCAGCAGGTAGCATTGTCTGCTCTGAATACCTTGTTTTCACTCCAGATACTTCCATCACCGCTTCAAATGGCTGATGCACAGGAAGAGTAGTTGAATATACAAACATTGTCGACAAATGGAACACGTAATACAAAAAAATGATAGCATGATATAATTCACATACATGATGATTGGCTAAATAACATGGCATTGCATAATTCACATATATAATGCCTTTGCAACAAGATAGCATTGTATAATCCACATATATAATGTCTTGCAACAAGATGGCAATGCATAATTCACATATATGGTAATTAGACACTGAACAGGTGGCATTCACACAAAGCATGTCTAAACTAATCAAATGACATAGCAATGCGAGACACCATGCGCACGATATGAGCAACATAACCCTGCCAAGTTAGAGCATACACCTCGGGGGGGAATAGGACTGGTCATCTGTCTCTGAATCCTCCTTTGAGGAGCTATCCGTAACCAGTGAGATATGCGCTTCGTCAGATAGCATAGTCTGCTCTGAAGACCTTGTTTTCACTCCAGAATTTGCCATCACCGTGTCAAATGGCTGATGCACACGAAGAGCAGTTGAATGTACTAACATTGTTGACAAATGTAATATGTAATGAAAAAAAGGATGGCCTGATATAATTTACATATAAGATGACTGGCTAAGCAGGATGGCATTGCAAAATTCACATATATGATGCCTGGCTAAACAAGATGGCGTTGCATAATTCACATAAATGATGAATAAACTAAACTGATGGCATTCGCACAAAGGATGTCTAAACTAAGCAGATGAAATATTTGATGTATAAAGTAAGCAATGCAAGACACCATATGCATGATATAACCAACATCAGCATGCCAAGTTAGAGCGAAGACCTCAGGGGGTAAATAGGAGTTGTCTTCTCCTTCTGAATCCCCCTCAGAACAGATATCTTCCTCTCGATTACAATCCGAAATGCGTGGAGGGGGGCTGCCTTTGCGCCTACCATGGAGCGACGTCTGCATGAAATTTTATTGCCATGCAAGGCTCGTCTCTTTTGCTCTACATGTTCAGTTCCATTGTTTACAATAACTGTCATGCATAGGAATAAAACATAGTGAGATTATGTAAGGAGTGCATGCAGAAATCCAGAGTGATGGTAGCAACCTGTGGATAGACCCAAAACCAATAATAGCAGGCAGATAATGGCTTCAGTTAAAAAATACAGATAATGGCTTCTTTACTGTTTGTTTCCCACCCAACATGAAACTCATAGTAGACACCGGAGATTAACCAGATAGTAGATAGATACTATTGATAGCGGCCCCGATATGTACCCTACAACCATTTAAAAACTCAAGTTTGACCATTAGTTTGGAGCTGACTCAGAGTCTAATCGGTGAACAGGACGATAAAGTAGCATGTAATATTAAGCGATGCATAACGTAAGCAGACACGAAAGAGTGTGACCTCTCTTGCGGACCCGTGTAGTCCTCGAGGTCATCTGCTCGGTTGATGATGGTAATGCAGTTTTCATGGCTGCCAGCGGCGGGGAAGAAGATCTGAGGCGGCGAAAGACAGTCTGGAGGCCGGATCCCTACTGTGCTGGACCCTTCTGTCGTTGGAGCAGCTGAGCTGGGGTGGACGACGGCGCAGTAGGAGCGGGACAAACCACACAAGGTTTTCTTTGACAACTATCTGTAAGAGAAGTAATTCTGTAAGGGCTCGTTTGAATTGGAGGATACCAACAATGCAGGGATAGGAAATAGACAGGAATAGGATAGGAATGCACGTGCAAAACAGAGAATTTAAAAACACAGGATTTCTGCCAATCTGGGTGTTTGATTCACAACAATTGGAAGATCACAGGATGCAAAGAAGCATGGTGAGATTAAGTCAAACCACAAGAAAATGTACGGTTATAATGCTATTATGCTACTATCTCTTAGTCTTGTGCTTCATGAATAGGAATTTGAAAAGGAGGACAAGTGAAAATTAAAATTCCTACGTTTTTTCTTTCAAGGAGACACTAAAGGAACAAATCCGTGTGCTCAGTGGACAATATATATAACATGTAGAGTAAAAAAGAGATGCAACAAGTGTACAACCTCTTTGGCGAAGCCATGTCGATCTCAGCGTGATTGGGTTGGCCGGTGAGGATGCTCCGGCTGACTTTGCTGTCGGAGGAGGGGAAGAAGATCTTAGGCGTCTGGAGATGGAGCCCGAGGTACTGCTTCCGCTGTGATGGAGGGTTTCGTCGTTGGAGCAACTCCGGTGAGTTGTACGACGCCGAGGCTGAAGCAGGACAAGAGAGACAACGAACAACGTTAACCTGAGTGGAATTCTAATAGCATCTCCAATACATGACGTAAAATACATAACCACAAAGTGCTACATGTAAAATACATCAGCCGCTCATCTCTGAACTTAACTGTTGAAACTGAACTTAACTGTCGAAACTGAACTTAACTGTCGAAACTGAACTTAACTGTCGAAACTAAATTTTGCTGTTGAAACTGAATTTTGCTGTCGTAACTGAACGCACTAGCAAGGTGAGGCTACATGTCGGTCGACTGACTTTTTCATCTCTGTTCAGTCTATTTTGCAGCCGTTGGATACGAAATCAAGGGCCTGCGGTTCATCTTCAACCTCCACCCCCTGAGCCGCCAGCCACCACCGGCCAAACAGCAGCCCCCCGCCGCCCGAGGCCGGCGGTGCGCCGCCCCGCCCGCCCCGAAAACACTCCCCACCGCCGGTCCGCCGCCGCCCCGGCCATCCCTCTAGGCCCCCCGTGCCGAGCTTTTTCTCCGGCGATCCCCACGCCAACGCCCCGCCAACGCCGGCGACCACCGCCCGCATCCTGAACCCTAACATAGATAGTGGGGTACCTCTCCAGCGAGCCCCCTCCCCGCTGCGGCTGGTTCTTCCTTCACCCCGTCGAGCCCCCCCCCCCACCCCCTGAAATCGACTGACCCAAAAGTCGATTCAGTCGACTGAAGTGTAGCTAAATCGGAGCAGCATCGCAAGCAAGAGCAAGAGCGAGAGCAGCAGTGCGAGCAAGAGCAATAGCAAGAGCAGACCAGGCAGGGGACCGAGAGCAAGAGCAGAGCAGCAGCGCGAGCGAGAGCTAAAGCAGCAGCAGCTCCTACTGATGTGGACGTCGCCGCCGAGGGAGCGACGCCGTGGAGGAAGTGGCCGGCGACGCCGCCGTGGATGGAGCCGCGCCGTGTCGGCTCGGGACCGAGCGCCGGCAGCACCGTGAGATCGAATCAAGAAGAAAATGCGGCGATTAGTGTACAACCTCTTGGTGGCGCCGATTAGGCCGCAGCTTCATCCGAGGAAACGGTGATGATGATGCTCTTCCGGTGGTGCAGGTGAAGACGGCGGTGTGGGAATGGAGGTGGCGCGAAAGATGAGGGGAACGTCGGGGCAGCTCCTTGGAGGTGGAGGACGGGGTGGCTGAGCCGGCGGGACGATGAGATCGACGACGGATCCTCATCCGGTACGGTGGATGAGGGACGTCGAGGTGTTGCTGTGGACGACATCGTCGGGGAAGAGGCTCCGGCTGGGTGGCGGACGGAGCAGGGTGTGGGGTTTCTTCGCGGGTTTTCGCGGCCTCGGTGTACGAATGGGTGGGCGGATGAGATGGCAGTGGGGAACCATGGCTTAGAGACGCGCTTGTCCGAAATGTGGGGTAAGTTAAGAAAGTACCCCCACCGATTTGAGGCGGTTCTTTCGGTTCAGGGGTACCACGGGCATTTCGCGTGTCGGGATTTCACAGGAGGTGGGAGTTTTCGCGCGCGTTGTAATTTCGGAATAGCAAGGCGCGGGTTGAGATGGAGGGAGTTGTCGGAGCACAACGAGACAAAGATATATCTTAAATATTTCAGGCTAACAAGGCGCGGGTTGAAATTTCCGGACAAGGCTAACGTGTACTGTACCAAATCAATGCGCACTACAAATGTCATTCAAAACTTTGAATTCATGTTATGTTCAATTAAAATATTTCGCTACGTGTATAATGCATGCAACCTACTACTCAAATGAACGTTTTAGTGCATTCCAAACGTATATACTACCGCTTCAATATGAACTAAATTTGAATTCGTTTCTCTATTTGAATAAGATCTACAGTAATGATTGTTGTGAAGTCAAAGCATTTGAATTCGTTTCTCTGTTTTAATAAGATCTACAATCATCATTATTGTCAAGTTAAACCATCGTTTGTGTATTATCTTCACAGCACACCACATGATTAGTCTCGAGTTACATATGAACTATGTGTACTATATGAACTCGAACTAGATTTTTTGAATCCACTTTATTTTGATTTCAAATCACATTACATTTCTAGCTCTAGCTAGATCTTCATAATCTAAACCATGTCTCATATGTATAATGTGTTTATCACATTATGTATGGTGCCCCGCCCCCTACGCCTACAAGTATTTAGATGTGAGTTGCAAACACCACACATTACCACAAATTCAAATAAAATGTGAGAATGTTCGATATATAGTATTGTTTAGATTGTTCGATATTTAGTTGTAAGCTGCAAACGCCACACATTATCACAAATTCAAATAAAATGTGAGATTGTTTGATGTATAGTATGGTTTAGATTGTTCGGCATTTAGCTGTGAGTTGCAAACGCCATGCATTATCACATTATGGTATAACATGTGCACAACACGTGTATCACCGCTATATTCATGCATGCAATGTTTAAAACACTATGATCTCCTATTCAAATATATGAATCCGCTTTCATATCAAATTATGATCTTTGTTAGTCTCTTACACCCACACAATCCTCTAACCTTTGTAGCTACCACTAACTTTCTCTCGTGCATGCACACGCCCTCCTCGCCCTCCCCCTCCCTCGGCATTCTATCCACCGGGCACATTGATTTTTCTCTTTAGGTCGTTCTCCCAAAGTCTCCACAACTCCTTTCCGACACACACCGATCGATAAACCTCTCCAGCGATGCCTGCCTACAACATACACACACACCTTCAATCTCCTCCTTTATGTGTCCTTGCCTCGTGTCTCTCATACGGTCAGACACACGTGTAAACTCTCGCCCCTCTTTTCATCGATCTCACAACCGCACACTCCTCCCCCTATCTAGCTAGTAGTTGGGCCTCTCGCACCACCTCCTAGCTCCATTCTCTCTGTCTATCCGTCTCGCTGGGCCTTATTTGCCTCTAACAAATGGACGTACACCGACCGATCTCTCGCTATACATATAGCTAGCTAGGTCCTTATAACTCGTTTTTACCCACACGTCAATCGATCTACCTCATTAGTTGTGTCTCTCCCTTCCTCCGACAAACAACAATTGATCTACCGATCTAGTTAGGTTTGCTTACCAAACACATGGTTCCCCTTCATCATCCATGGATGCGTCCCGACAGATCTATCACGCACAGGCACACACAGAAACACATCCCCACTCTTATTGATAACATTGCAGTTCCACCCTCAGTTTGTCTAGTAGGCCTCTCCCACCATCTTCGAGAAGCAACTCCATCACCCATCCAGCACTCTACCCCTCTCCCTCCCTCTCCCTCCCTCTCTCTCTCCTCTCTCTCTCTGTCCCATCATATTTCCCGTCCTTCAGTTATGTATGGATGTCGACCGATCTCCCTCAAGACATAGCTGGGTCTCTCCTTCTCAACACATATACGAGTCGTTCTACCTCTATAGTTAGGCCTCTGCCTACCCCTCCCCCACCCCCTCCCCCCACACACACCGATACATCGAGCGCTCTAGTCATGTCTCCCTGCCACACACAAACTTGACATGTGCCCTCTAACGTTCCGGTAGGCCAGTCGCCCTATATCTTTGACTTGCACACACACACAATTTCGATGGCTCTCTTCATCGATCTCGCACCCACCCACTTGATCCTCTCTTCGACTCTATCGATAGCTATGACCCCTCCCTCTCTTCTCGTGGATTGCCCGACCCTCTATGTATGATATGGATAGGCCTCCATTTCACACACATTGCATGCAAAATTTTGTTTGAGATGTCATCGACACATATTCCCACAAATAATTCACGAAATCAACCCCCCACCCCACCCCCACCCCAAAACAAAAAACACTCACGAACGCGGTTTGTATCTCTCACACACACCCACGTAGGTGGGGGACGTGCACGAAGAGAAGAGGTGCATGCACGGCGCACGTACTCCCGTCTCTTTCCCAACCACACCCGCGCGGGTACACGGTGGAGCTCATTTCTGTACGAAAAAGGCAGCCCACGTGGTAATTTGGCACGTGTACTGGTTGTCCACTTGGTGGAGGGAGGATCGTCTACCACGGGTGAACAAACAAATTGCGACTTGACGTGTTATGTTAAAAAAAGAGGCAAACCATGTGGGGCCTACCTTAGAGGCAAGGCTCTATACACTGGAGTACTTTTGATGTGTCCCGTCAACTCGCAGAACGAGGAGAAGCTTGCTTAGTACGCCGTCTCCCCCGCCCACGGGCGCGGTGGCTCGCAGGATGAGGTGAAGCTTGCTCCGCCTTACGCCCGCTCCCTCGCCCATGCGCGCGGTGGCTCGCAGGACGAGGAGAAAAATTTACTACTCCCTCCGTTTACTCCTCGTCCCTACTACCTTGGTTATAGAGATTATATCATATTGTTTGGAATATATATGTCCTTTAGTAGATTTCAATATGAACTACTAGTACATACTCCAAACACTGATGTATATAGACGTATTTTAGAGTGTAGATTCACTCATTTTGCTCCGTATGTAGCACTCTCCCTCGCCCCTCGACCCTCGCCCACGTGGTGGACGTGCAGCAATTCATTCGGTCTCATATAGCCAGAACGATATATACTGCACTACCATTATTGCTCGACTTCCCGAAGAGGCGAAGAGCCAATCGCAAGGTTAATATTTTGGAGATGCCAAGCGCAAGGTTATAGGAGAACGAGTAGTAGGTGCCGCGTCATTTATAAATAAAGTTTTTTTCTTCAGTGGCACGTACGCAATATGATAGGTTCATATGGAGAGAAAAGGAAACCGCTCCACTATATACATAGTCAGGACGGGCCAGCCTACACGGTTGCTTGCTGGGGTTGCTCTCTTCACACTCTCTCGCACAAAACGACTGTGGCCACATCTCTAACATCCCGGCGGATCACGTCCGCTTGGGGAAGGGGTGGATGCTTAGTGTAGATGCGGTGGCCGTCGCCGACGGCGAAAACCCACTGTCGGCACGTCCCGATCAGGGGTCCCCGCCGTTCTCTCTCACAAAGCCGGTGAGGTTGCCTTCGTCCCTTGCTCACTGCCGCGACGTGGGCAGTTGCCGCCTCCCGCCGCCCTCCTCAAGGTTGAGCTACGTCCCTCAGGTACAACTCCCTTTACAGCCGGCTTGCACCACTGCTCCAGCTGCCCACATCACTCCCTGTGGATATTTCTCTACTTCTTTGCCCCGCACATACCTCTACTGGCTTCTACGTACTGTATTTGTGATGAGTTTATGTCTCATCAACTAGTCCCAGTAATCTTATTCTAATCACGCTTCTTCAATTTCTTTGCCACAGGGATGCTCATCTCGATTTTGGTGAAACTGCACAAAATGATCCGATGGTCAAAAGGTTGCAAACTTCATTTATTAGGAAGCTCGAACGTTGCCAGCAAATTGAAGCCTGGTCAGGGTTCACGGTTCAAGGGCTAGGGACTGCATGGATCGTTTTTTTCTTTAGCTGCCTCTGTTCCAAAATAAGTGTCAACTTTAGTAGTAGTACAACTTTGTACTAAAGTTTGCACAAAGTTGAGACACTTATTTTGGAACGGAGGGAGTACATATTTGCTATGATCTGTCAATCATTGAGATGCAATAGCATGCATGTTAGTCTCCTTTGTATTTGATGAAATGTTGCAACGGGCAACCTTGGACGCAAGATACATGTAACAGAAGCTGGAAGCTTCATAGCATTGTACAAATTTATCTCGCTGATAAATTACAGTACGTACTATACTAGTACTTCCTCCGTTCCTAAATATAAGTCTTTGTAGAGATTTCACCATGAACCACATGCGGATGTATATAGATGCATTTTAAGTGTAGATTCATTCATTTTGTTCCGTATGTAGTGGAATCTCTACAAAGACTTATCTACTAGTAATAGCTAGCCCCCACTACTAGGAATTCTCTATCCTCTCCTTGAGCCACATCATCAAAATTGATGTAGCCGTTAGATGAAGTAAATCAGTCCATAATAGCCGTCTGATCTAGACGTTGAGAGGCTCCGCACTAAGCCACATGCAAGCATGCAGAAATACCGTGGCACATGCATGTGAGTGGGTTTTAAATCACATCAACATGTCTGCATGCAAGCATGCACCGGTAGCATGCATGTAAGTGAGCTTTTAAGTCCCATTAACATGTCAAAAAGAAAAATATAATCCCATTATGCAGTAGGAGTTGGCTGATCTTTTTTCCTTACGTGGGATGATCTAAATGATGATGGGAGTTTATTTAGTTTGGCTACCACATTTGTCATGCGGTTATAGAGTTTTTTTTAGTTCTATGAAATCGATAATTTTGCGCAGAGAGATATACCGCTGTTCCGCGGCAACGCGCGGGGACTCATCTAGTAATATTTAGGAACGGAGGGAGTACTATGTAAAGAGTTAGGTGTCGCACGGTGATAGTGTGAGGTGGGCCATGTAATCACTGAGCCTGTGTGTTTTCACTGCTCTTGCACGCCTCCGCTGTAAGAATGGAGAAAATTGTAATCTAGTAGTAGTACCTCCTTTCGCCGAAAGCGTGGGACATCCAGCAGTCCTACCACCTCAGTAATAAAGACCAATGAGCCGTCAAATCACATAGACCCAGCAGTAAGTTGGACGGACGAAGCAACCATCACTCTTGCGCCAGTGAGAGGTCGCGTCCGCTCTGCCCGGGCATGAATGCGGCACCGATTCTTTGGAGCGGCGCTGACCGTTTCGGGCGGGAAGCGCGCGCGGGCGATGGAGGGGCTTTGGGTGGGCCAGGCTGGTCAGGAGCGGGCGTGGCAGCTGTCCACATGTCCCTACCGGACACGCCCGGAAACGAGAGGATGCACCGACTCTCGCGGCTAAAATCGTACTACACTACACAACATCTCTCTGTAGGAGTAGGTCGATCTGTCGCTCTCTCTAACACACACATGCTGTTAAACACACACACACACACACACGCACGCACCTTGGTCCCGTTGCACCTTCTAACGTGACTTATTACACCTAGACGGAGGGAGTAGTAAGTATACGAGATACGGTGGCACACTGACTTAAGTCGAATACAAGTGCCCAAAATTTGTGTGCATGTTATAATAAGGATTCACTTAAAATAGTACGTGAGCGAACAGAGGGATCAATTGGACAGTGTTCCCGAGCAGTAGCGAGATGTGTGAGGTAAGATACACCGCTGGCGCTTTTAATTTTTCTTATTAATTTGTTTGTTTCACCCTCTGACTGGTGGGACCCAACGTACTACGTGGAGAGAGGTAAGGTGACTAAGGCTGCATTATTTCTGCACCACTGTGGATAGTCTTACCACCAAAGCCACATGACACGATTATGATTGAAATCCCAATGACTCCCACACACACAAAAAACACGGCATGCTTGTCACACGAATGCAGGAATGTATAAAAGGTTATTTCCCTCTCGTTGAACATAACGGGAGGGTTGTGTAGCTGGTTAGCCTGTTCGCTCATCAAACTTGAGGTCTCGGGTGGATTCTTTGACTGGTCAAAATGTTTTCTAGGGTTTGCACGCTTCACACTCTCTCTCCAGTATATATATACACGCTGGAGCCTCAGCGCTTGTAGTTGCTCTCTTCACACTCTCTCGCCCTCTCCCGCTGGAGCCTCAGCGCTTGTAGTTGCTCTCTTCACACTCTCTCGCCCTCTCCAGATCTAAACAAGACTTCGTTGGCCTCTCTCTCCCCTCACTGCTGCTCAAAGAGCCGGCAGGATCCGTCCGCCGGGAAGGGAAGGAGGCTTAACGCTGTCGCCGTCGGCGAGGGACTACCGGCGCAGCTGTTCACTTTCCACCCAGCGGCGGCGCGGGAGGGCCTCCGACCCCTTCTTCTTCGCCGCCGTCCCGTCGCCCACCGAACCACGCCCCAAGAACCTTAAGGTATAATTTACTTACTCCACATGCATTGCTCTAGCTGCATGTATACCATGAATCTAGGACGTGGTTCAAAGAGGAAAGGAGTGGGGGAAAGTAGTGGGAAAAGTTGTATATAGCATGAATCTAGGACGTGGTTCAAAGAGGAAATGAAGGGGGAAAGTTGTATAGCATGAATCTAGGACGTGGTTCAAAGAGGAAAGGAATGGGGGAAAGTAGTGGGGAAAGTTGTATCGCATAAATCTAGGACGTGGTTCAAAGAGGAAAGGAAGGGGCGAAAGTACTAGTTCAAAAAGGAAAGGAAGGGACAAGGCTGTAGAGTTTGAGCAGGACTAGATTTGCTGCGCTCACATAGGGAAAGGTGTCTAAAGATAACAAAACTGGGACCAACACAAATATGCTCCTTGGTTGTTTGTTCTTTGTTGCAACAGACTGTGCATGACCACAGTACATCGGTAGATGCACATGGTGCTGGTGCGTCCACTGTCCCGTGCAACTCATTAGCTGTTGTTAATCTAAGGCCCTGTTTGGTTAAAAACTCCCTAGTCCCTACCTGCTTGGTTCCAGGGACTAAACATGGACTAGAGGTTATTAAATGACATGCTAAAAGACCATGTTACCCCTAGTAATGAACTAATAGAGACAAGGTGCGATGCGTGGCAGGGGCAACTGTTGGAAAAAGTCCCAAAAAGACTCCCTCGGGGTCTTCTTTCTTTAGTCCCAAATGCCCACTTTTAGTCCCTAAAAGTCCCTCCTGTTTGGTTTAGATGGGACTGACACGGAGTTTTTTTAGTCCCTACACCAAAATGTCCCTGTAAACAAACACCCTCTAATAATGCCGCTGGAAAATTGATGCAATGCCACAGTTAAAAGCAAATTACATGTTTAACGAATTTTATTGTTAATATAATCTCTATGTTAATATTAATCAATGCCACCGTTTGAGAAATGCTACTGTCTTGCTTTCTTTCCCATTTAGATAAGGTAGATGCTTCTTTTTGTTGGCTTCTGTGTCATCCACCGTTATTGACCACTAATTGTTTCCTTTGCACCTCTGTGTAAACAGGGTTATCTACTTCACCTCGTTGCCATTGTGACCTTTTGTTGCACTGCACAAAACACTTTTGTTTTAAGAGTGTTTTGTGCAGTTCAACCAAAATGTCACACCGACAACGTTGCTTGATTGCTTGATCTTAGTGGAACTGCACAAGAGGAGATCTTACTTCCTATCCGTTAAGGCGAATTTGGTTCAGATCTTCTTCTTGTGAGTTGTTTGAATTCCGCATCATGAGAGGTCAGTACTAGCCTTCTTTCACATGATTCTGCAGTGTGCTTTCATATGTTGTGCTACTTGTACGATAATGTTGCTTGATTTTAGTGAACTGCACAAATGGAGACAAGACTTCCAATCTGTATGTGCACCGTAATATCCCATTGAGGTAAGATAAGGATATTTCACAACTGCTGGCCTGTATTTTGCCACTTTCATCAGAAAATTAAGTTTAGTACTATACTTGTGCTCCCTAATTGACATGCCAAATCTTACATTGAAGGCGAAGCTTGTCTGTTATTGAACCAAGTGATGAAGGGGAAGAACAAGCGGAAGAAAAACAAAAATCAACTCCCGGTGCTGTAATGAAGCACTGGAACTGTGATGACACAAGTAATGATATAGTTTTGCATCTTAATTTATTGCTATGGCTGGAACGAGCAATTGTTTTGCCACTGATTTGATGCCACTCTTAATGTAATATGTAATTATCTCTACTTGTGCAAACAGGGATCTTCTTTGAAGATACCATATATTTTAGTGGAACTGCACAAGAAGATGTTGGAAACATTAAATTAATCGAGGAGTATATAGTAAGCATGGCCACCACCGTAGATAGCAACAGATGGTTCCGGAGAAGTGCTTCATCTGTATGCTCTACACAATAAGCCTCCTGACAAAGGTTGGTACTCGCCCACTGATTTCATCCATATGATTGAGCTTTGTCATCTCTATTGGTGTTGTGCTACTGTTTAGATACTGTCATGAAAAAGTGGTATTGTCCTTGAGAAGTGCTTCATCTGTGCTGTTTTAAATATTTCCTTTCCTTTTTTCGAGCAAACAGGGATGCTAGCATTTAGTAGTCCTCTTGTCTTTGCACAACAGGATCATCTTCCTCTGAAGAAGAATATGGAGTACGTGAAGTGACTAGTTCCGATTATGCCAGGATGAAGAAGCCCTGTCTATCTTCTCATCAGAAGGAGCAGTTGAAGGATGGTTACATTACTCCCCACAAGACCAAACTAACTTCAGCTCAGAAGGACTGACAAATCTCCATTTTTTTGCTGTGATGCGCGAGTACAATGTTGTTCTAGGATTCTTTCTGGTGAGTTCCATTTTTCTAAAAGTGTGCTCTACATGGACCATGTATGTGCCTGTTGAAACTGTCAATTCATAGTACAGTTTGCTTTATACTAATCACTTTTTTGTATTTGTGCAAACAGGGGTGCTCAGCTTGATTTCAATGGGAACTGCACAAAATGTTCATGAATACATCGAATCATTCATTTCCACCACAAGAAAGGAGGTGCCGATAAGTTCAAGGCGTTGCAACATATAAGGGCGAAATCATACAAGCTACGCGCGAATTTGGTTGATTTTGGTGGAACTGCACAAAAAGAACAGCTGGTTTATTTAGCACGAGGTGCCATGTCAATGTCCGAACTGATGGCAAACCCTGCCCATTCCACAATCGTAGGCATTTGATATTTTGGAATGGGACAACCTTGTCAAATTTTGCTCATTGATTTTAGCAAGACATGCGTTTGATATTTTCGAATGGGACGCCCTTTGCTGTCAGCAGCGTCGATCAATTTTTTCTTTATTCTTTAGTTGTGAAGTAAATATTGCCTCTGACATGTGAGCCGCTGAGATGCATAATCATCGATTGTTTTGAATGTTCTCTATGAATTGCCAGGCCTGTGTGTTTGATTGCAATGTACAGAAACGCTAAAAAGCTGCTCAAACTCTTTGTACTCCTTCTGTTCCTTTTTACTTCGCACATTGTGAAAGTGCATACTTTTTTGTATAAGATTGGTCAAAGTAGAGATACTTTGACTGCAGACAAAACTTGTATGCAGACTAGAAAGGACCGGAGGGAGTACATGTGAAACTGCTGCAAACGAGGTGATCACCCTGGGAATAATGCTAGTACGTATTGTTTTGCATGTTCATCCAATGCCAGTGATACAGGAATTCGAACTAATCGAAATAAATTCATTCATACACGGTCGGATTTCATATAAACATGCCGGATTTCATTACATTTCATACATTCTTCAACTAAAAAGGGGTGCGCTGGAGGTATAATTAATTAACCGAAGCTACCCACCTGTGTCCCGCTGAGCCGAACAGAAGCTTCAGTGACTTAACTACAGGTGCAGTTGCGTAACTGACATGTGGCCTGTTGGGCCCACGTGTCAGTCAGCCAACTGCACCAGCAGTTAAGTAGAAGCAGTATTCTTCTCCAGCTCAGCTCTCCGACTCCACGTCGCCGCTAAGAAGCTAACCGGTCGTCAATGGTCAACCCGCCTAGCTTGGCTTCAACCGGAGGGTAGCAGCGGTGGCCTTACTTGGACCCGAGCGGCGGTGACCTACCGTGTTCTACTCTTCCTCATTTTCTGTGTGGCGCGGCCTCGTTGGCAGCGGGGCGGGGCCTCGGCGGAGCCGGCGATGTCCTCTGTCTCGTTGCCAGCGGGCGGCGCCTCAGCGGAGCAGTGGAAATCTTCCCCCACGTTGCTGGTAGGGTGGGGCCTCGGCTGAGCCGGCGATGTCCTCTGCCTCGTTGTTGGCGGGGCAGGGCCTTGGCGCAGCCGGCGGTGTCCTCTGCCTTGTTGTTGGCGTCGCGGGGCCTCGGCGGAGCAGGGCCTCGTCGACGCCAGCGGAGCGGGGACTCGTCAGAGCCGGCATTGTCCTCTGCCTCATCCTTGGTCTCGCCAAACAGCGCTTCGCCCGCTTCATCGCCTCTTTGCTAGCCTCTTTGTAGGCGGCCGCAGCCTCCGCCACCCGCATGCGGTACCGCCAGCGCTCGAGGTGGCCCTTGCGGGCGGAGCGGTACGAGTCGAGCAGCGCCTCCTGCTCCGCCCGCTCCGCGGCGATCTGCTCCTCCGCCTGCAGGTGCTCCTGGAGGAGATGGTGGTTGTAGGCGGCGTCGGCCTGCGCCTCCCGGAACTGCTCCTCACGCATCTGCCTCACCCTGCCCATATTGGGCACGGGCCTCGCCGATGGTCATGGTGAAATGCACCGGCGAGGATGGCGCGGAGGAGGGGGTTGGCGCCGGATCGTTGACTACCATGTTCTCCATTGGGACGTCGTCGTCCTCCGGCTGCCTGCCGGACAGCCGGTCGGCAGCAATGGCTGCCATCTCCTTGTGGTCTGTCGTCCGCCCATCCCGAAGAGCGCTGGAGCGCGAGGAAGCCATGGTGGGCAGTAGTGGTGGGGACAGGAGAAAGGGAACAGATGCGGATGACTGCGGCTATGGCCGGCGCAACAGTTTATATAGCAATGGTGGGCGGGCGGAGGGACGGACCTGTGGTGCTGGAGTAGCCGCCTCGGCAACCGCGTATCATTAATGTGGGCGGCAGATGGACGGACGGACGGCACTTGTGTCGTTTGAAGGCGGAGCAATCGCCTGCACCGGGAAGCGGGGCGGGCGGCGCTGACTGTTTCACGCGGAAAGCGCGCGCGGGCGAGGAGATGACTTTACTGGGAGAGGATGACAATGGGGACCCACCAGGTCCATAGCCTCACGTACGCAAGTGCCTCCTTATTATATATATATATATATAACTATAATTTATTTTGCTTCCTCCTGGTTTCCTAACATCACGGCCCACACCATTGTCAACCTATGTAGTAGTCAATAAACGAGAGAATTGCACAAGAAGCGGCCGACAGCTGGGACCAAGCAGCTCGAGCAGTATTTGTGTGTTTGAGGTGTGAGCACTACAGAGTTTTTCGATGTTTAGCCCAGATATTAATTTTTCTCCTCTGAACAACAACGAAAACATCGCTGCAGGTATTAACTGGGCGGCCTGTGGCCCGTCTAGCCCAGGCCAGATATCCAGCCCAGATATAAATTTTTGTCAAGCTGAAAATGGCTAGCCCAGCTATACTTTTTTTAGAAATACCCAGGCAAGGTCAAGTTGTTATTCTCCGCCCCGCTGGGCTGCAAATCTTTCCTCGGAGGGATGCATTAGGCTTAACAAGAAAATGGGCTTTAAGAAATAATAAATGGGATTTAATTATAAAAACTGGGCAGTAACTATAAAAAAATGCACCAAACACGTGATTACTTTATAAAATATTATTTTTGGATATTGAAAATTTTAATTTCATTAATTGTTGCGAGCGCAATGTTTCATTGGATTTTTACGTAATATAAATTTATATTGAAATTGTATTTAATCTGACCAGAAATTTCGGGATAAAAATATTTCGGATCCCATCAAAATGTGGGAAATTTTATTGAATTCTGTTTTGAATGGTTGGTTGAAATGGGCTGTACTTTTAACAAACTGTAAATGGGCTGTAGTGAATTCCATTAGAATTCAAAAATGGGCTACACATTCTTACAAATCTCAAATGGGCTATAAGTTCTCTGCCACACACTTCTGGCCTTACTAAGTTGGCGCGTCCCCTAAAAAAACAGAGTTGACGCGTATGCAAGGCTTTGTCAACTTATTGTCAACACACGGTTCTAGCAGCAGTGGCCGTTGGATGTCCATCCAACGGATGCCATGCTTCTTCTTCAATCTCGGATATTCTAGCTTCACCCGCCCAAAAAATGATTCCTCCCCCTGACATCTGGGGCGCGCCGTTTCGGAAGCTGACCTGTGGGCCTACTAAGTTGACGTACCAAGGGCTTTGTCAACTTAGTCAATATAAACGATTCTAGCTGCAGTGACCATACGATGTCCATCCAACGGTCATCGTGCTTCTTCAACCTCTGGTCTTCTTGTTCCAGCCGCCCAAAGCAGCGCCGGTCGTGCCGCCTGCTCCTGCCTCCCGTGGCCAGTTGTGCTGCCGCGGAGGCCTCACCGCCCCCTACTACTCCCACCGCTGACCAGGCCATCCCTCCACTCAACCACACCCCCTGTTATTCTGCGGCGACGGCAGCGCCGCCGAACCAGTGAACCCTTGTACTCCTCTCCGCGTGTGCATCCACTGCCGCGTCTTCCCCGGCTCCGCGTCGTCCCCTTCCTAGGCCTCGCCGTCGTCCAGCGCCATGGTGCTCTCGCCGCGGCGTGGTCAACGTGGTCAAGGAACGACTTCCATCGGACGTGGACTGTACGTGGAGAGGCTGACAGCTGGGTCCACGGCAGCCGCAAGGAAGTGCCTCCTTATTACGCACAAAATAATTATTCCTCCACCTGACAGCGGGGACCCACCGGACGGGCCACCAGTATTTTGCGAAAAAAATTGTTTCCCCCTGACTGCTGGGACCCACTAGACGGGCCACCGTATTTCGCGAAAAAACATTCCCCTCGCTGTCAGCTCGGACCCATCGGAAGTGCCTCCTTATTTCGCACAAAAAAATGAATACTCCCCCGGCTAGTGTGACAGCCTGATTTTTGGCCCTTTCTTTTTCTTTTGTTTTTCTGAGGTTTTTGCTTGAGTTTTCTTTTTTCGTGGCCTTGTGGTCTGGAAACTGAAGAAGATGAACTCTTCTTTGCTTCCAAAGTGGCTTGTCATTCACAAATCCTTCCCTAGACCCTGTCATTTTCATCCTAGCCCAAATCCCAATATTCTTTTTATTGGGGATATTCCTTTTCTATTAAAGGAATAACTCAAATTGCCCTAGGTTGTGAAGCAACCTTTATTTCCATCACTCCTAAAATTCCCAAATAATTCACATAAATTTTTTGGGTCATATCTTTCTCAAATATAGCAAAATATTTCATTTGTCATGTTTATCATCATGCTCAAATAATTCATTTCCTATTCTGCCCTAAATGGCACATTGTGAAGCAAGTGCTATTTTACTTTTCCCAATTAACCTCAAACTCCTTGGACACCTTTTCCTGTCCATATCATTGCCACATGCCAAAGTGCAACCTCATTTGCCTAGTAAATATTCCTGAGCACTTATTCAAAGTTCCTGTCTGAGGGAACTGGTTGTGAAGGAAGTACAAGCTAGGCATATCCAAATGAGTTTCCATTTTTCATGATCCCTCGTATCATCATATCATAGCTCTCCACCAAAGTAGAGCTCATGTCATGCCTCCATGTGAGCTCAGCTTCAATTCTTAGTTTCTGGTGAAAATTTCAGTTTGTGAAGCAAGTATATTTTATCTTGCTCCATTATGGCTGCCAATTGTTCTAGGCCTTCTAGTGTCCATATAACTTCCCATCACCAAGTTGTGGCTCAATCCCTTTGACCATTTGCCCTGTGGAATTTTTCCAAGTTTCTGGTCAGAATAAATCTTTCTAAAGCAAGTGCTATTTTGGTTCATCCAAATGGCATGAAACTCCTTGGGCATCTGTATATCTTCAAATCATTGGGCCATAACCATTTGCAGCTCAATTGATGCAACTATGTGAGTGCATCATCCAAATTCCCATTTATGGCCATTATGGCACTTTCTACAGCAACCACCCTTTAAACTCCTCTTAAGCTAATTTCCTATGATCGTAGTCACCTTAGTGTAGGATCATTACCAGACAAAGATTTTACTGAGTTACCTAGCTGGTGTCCCCACTGCACAGCACAAACACTTGGCTGCTAGTTTGCTTTGGGGCCATCTGCAAATCTCTTCTTTGCCCCTAGATTGATTTATTTCTTCATTTAGACTAAGGTCACTAGGGTCATTCCACGGGACATGGTCGGCCCGGCCAGAACGCACTGTGTGCACCAGTGCGCGCGGTGACCACCTCTCTGGCGTGCAATGGCTGCGTCCAGAATGGCTTCTTGCTTGGGCCCCTCCTCTGCTCGGTGTCTCAGCGAGCACGGGCATGTCCACTGTCTTCCTCTCATCGTCGCCGTTCCCCTGGACCCCTCTCCCCCTCCGTCCGCTTCCCCACCGACGCAAGCCGCCGCGCGCCCACGAGAGCATAGTGGAGCTTTGGATCTTCCCGTCGCCGTCGTCTTCCTCCCTGCGCCCCTTGGCCTCCTCTGCCCCGGGAGAACCTCTATTGTGCCTCCCTCGTCACCTGCCCCCGAGCTCGAGCGCGCGGGCACGCGTCCGCGGCACCGGACACGCGTCCGCGGCGGTGACAGCTCGGACTCCCTCGCCCCGCCTATAAATGGCCCTCCCCCGAGCGTTTCGAGCTCACCAGCAGCCTTCCCACATTCCTCTACCCCTCCCCGACCTCTCATTCGAGCTCCAAGAGCTCCTGAGCCTGCCCTTGCCGCATGACCGCCGCCTCTGCCCCTCTTCAATTCGGGCAAGCCGAGACCTTCCCCTCCGTTCTGTCCCCACCAATAGCCTCCCCGGAGTCCAGCAACTCTCCCCAACTCCTTTCTCCTCGCCAGAGTGCCCCGCAGCCCCGTAGCCAAATCCCACCCGAAGCCCCCTCCGCCGGAGTGCTTGCGGCTCTCAACCCCGCCCTCCTCGAGGTCCGTTCTGTCCTGCAGCGGGTCGGCCTCGTCGCCCTGAGCACGTGGGTAGGTCGAGCGCCGCCTACGGTGGCCGGAGTCACCGGTGATCATCATCGGGGCGGCCGGTCTCACCTCTGCCTCAGCGCGCGTCGGGGGAAGAAGAGGAGAAGAGGGAGGAGAGAGAAGGTCAACGCGGGTCCCACCCGTCAGCCACACGAGGCGCCTGCTGACGTGGATAAGTAGACACGCAGTTCTGGTGAGTACGTCTTCATGCGTTGAAAGCGTATTCTCCGGGTGCTTCGGCTGAAAGTATGCCTTCTGTTTTTCTGCCTAAGTCCAGTCTAAAAATCTTTTCATTACAGATGGGTCCCTGGCAGAAAACACCTCATAACTTTTTATCCGTAACTCCAAATGAGGTGAATCCAAAGCCTACTTCCTCGTTTCGTCGAGCTCGTTCTGTTGGTTACATTTTCACTATGATTTGACACAGTGAAAATGACCATTTTGCCCTTGCCGTTAACCAGCCCCTTTCGAGAGAGAAGTGTTTCTAGCGAATCTTTCTGCGATCTTTCCGCACATCTTCCCGGTGTTTTCTTCATCCCCAGGCAAGCCACAATACCCACTTGCATGATGGTCATGCAGTAGCCATGGTTTTCAACTTGAATATTTATTAAATGGTTTCTAGTTTAAAATATGGTTATCGTTCTTTCGGTAATGCTTCTGGGTTAGTGCTTACCTTCTTGCTATGTTGTTATGCACCTGGTTATCATGCCCTGCTAGTTGCCAGTATTCCTTTCATATGTTTATGCTTGCTAGTAGTACATGTTGATGTTGGTAATGGTCTTTGGTGCATGACGACCATCCGTCCCGAGTACCGTTGTTATACATGTTCCATTGCATCCAGTTGGTTAAATGCTTGCATGCTTGCATTGTTGTTATGTTCATGCATGATGTTTATGGTTGATGCTAGTGGTCATGTTATGATATGAGTAGTGTTGCACTTGTAATATTTATGCTCGTCATTATGCCATGTTCAGTTGGAGATTATTCATGGTTGATATGGTGGATAGTTATGTTGCATCCCGTGCTTATGTTGATATCATTCTCATGCTTTGTATATGCATCATGTTATTTTATCATGGCTCAGCATATTGCATTCAAGTTTAACCGGATTAAACTGAACTTGAACAACTGTTGGCTGAGTCATGGTGCCACCATATCAAAACTGACTAGTGCAACCACGCGTACCTTAGGGGGAGGTCCTAACTGGGTCTATTGTCGTGCATCTCGCCGGTGCGTCCCACGAGGGAAGGTTATGGGCGTGCTTACCCTGATCAGGTAGGCAGACATAACCTTGTGTGCTCGTTGTTTTTAGTTTTATGGATCTGGTCCCCGAGTGGGAGTCTTTTGACCACGACGGTGGTCGGGGTGTCTTTGGTAGACACGGGGCCACCCAGGACTAGCCCGTTGGGGATTTGGTCGAAGTGACCGGGAAAATGTCACGGCAGTAGATCGGTTTTGTCGGAACGCCGTTGGTCCACCCGAATGGGAGTGCGAGGCCATGGGTTCCGTGGTGTGGGTACAGTGTGCTAACCTCTGCAGAGTGTATATTAAATCTATCGATAGCCGCGCCCGCGGATAAGGGCCCAGTTCGTGTCGGTCCCACCATGAGTCAACAGTATTAATAATGACTTGATTAATAACAACCCCGGTTTGATGATGCGATAAGTTGGTTGTGATCGCCGTAAGGATCACGGGCCAAATATTGGTCGTGGTTGTGATCGTCGTAAGGATCACGGTTTTAGACCAAGTGTTGGTCATGGTTGTGATCGCCGGAAGGATCACGGTGGTATCGAGGATACTGAGTTATTGTATATTCGCGATGTTGTGCGAGAATCATGGGTAAAGATCAAGCTCCTTGTGGTCATTTAATGATTACTATGGTATTGTTTATACCAAGCTTGATTTGATCCTGAGATAATCGTGTGATGTCCGAGGTTGGTAAGTGAGGCATGTGATGGTTACGTAGTAACCCGAGCAAAATAAATAATGCATATAGTGTCATCATGTTGCATGCTAGTATCGTCAGACTCATAAGCTCATGCTATGCTCATGTTGTTCTAGCTGTATCATGTTCATGTTTCCTTTGGATTTTTAGTGGCTATTATGATTATTTTCATGATGGTACCTGGTATTATTTTGGGAGTATTACTTTGGGTGTCATGTTGTTCAGGTCATGTTGTTATGAGGATCTCATGTTAATTCCTGCTTAACCTGTAATTGCCATGCTGTTGTTTGTCTTGAATGCTTCTGGTTAATTGTGAGCTTGCAAGTACATTCAATGTACTGACCTAGCGTGTCATGCCAGCTTGCAGGTCGTGCCTGGATTGCATGCTTGTTTGCCATGGATTCTTTGTTTGCGAGCTAGGATAAGCGTTCCAGCCAGAGTCCCTGCGGATTGGAGTTCACCACCGTCATCGTTGTTCCGCTGCTAGAGTTATTCCGCTGCTTCGACTTGTTCTGCTGCTTGCATAGAGCAACTGAGGATGGCGTAGTGTCGCCGTGCCGATGTTATTCATTGTAATATCGGAGACCTCGTATTCATATTCGTGATATAATAGAAAGCTGGTTTGTTCTATGCTAAGCAGTGCCGTATTCCAGAAGACTTCTCCTCGATCTCTGGGCTGGAATACGGGGCATTCCGGTTTTCTCTAAGCCGGGGTGCCACAACGCTTGGTATCAGAGCAGGTCTGGCTGTAGGATGCCCTAGCCCGCGTGAACGTTAGAAAGCGGTAGTATAGACCCCAGTTGGTTTGTTGCACTTGATTGTTGCATTTGTTTGTCGCATAGCATGCATATAGATTGTTATTTTGTCACTAACGATTAATCTTGTGAGTGTAGGTGGCATCATTTTCGGTCCACCGCCTGCACCATCTTTCTTAGCATGCCTGCTCCTCGGTGTGATGCGACCACATCATCATCCATGCCCTCCATCTCGTCCACTTGGCAACCCTTGCTGATCTTTGTTATTAGAAAAGGGCAATGCCAAAAAAGCCAGCCTTCCACTGTTATCTTGCCATGTCATTTCATTCTTCGGACGGGTACGACTCCCTTCGTACGCTTGATGATGAGGTGATCGTGACTTTTGTGTCTCGCTACTTGATCATCAAGTCCGTTCTCACCTGTGTATCCATCCAGATCCAGCCACTGTTCAGCTAGTGCTTGGTGTAGCTTCGGTTACGCCAACTCCTTCCACACATGGATATAATTTTCACGCACACCGCCACAGCATATTAGACCATAATACCAGAGTTTCTGCGCGATTTGTGTGCTTAGGTGTGCATGCATATTATGGTGTGAGTAGCAGTAATATGTGATGATTGCTTGATTAATTAAATTAGTAGTATGCTTGTGTGCTTTTGTTTTAGTCGTTTCTTTTGTTTCTTTCTTTGGGCCTTCGGTGTTACAAATTTTTCCCTATTAAAGTTGCTCGTCAGCCGACACCGGACCCGAAGAGTCAGCAAGAAATGCATATATTTGGAAACTCAGCTAAACAGAATGGAATTGTCCGCAGACTGCAATGAAATTGGAAATAGCTCGTCTGAATACAAAAGAAATCCTGGATGGAATGTCAGTATAAAGTTTGCATTAACGTGCACTCCTCATAGCAGAAATGATCAAATCAGCAAGAAGATAAATTGTGTGCAAGGTTGACAAAATATTATCAAAGGTATGGCTCAGATACAAGTGTAATTTTTCGTTGAGGATGAATTTGGAACCCGAGGTACCTGGAAGCAAGCAAAAATATGGCATGTCCTCAAAAAGGAGGATAGTCCTACAAAACCCCGTTTCATACAAGAAATCAATAACAAAAATTTTAAGATGGTTATATATGTCGAAATCGGTCCGCATATCACAATAAGAAGTTTCTGGTGTGAGTAACCCAATCTTCCCTCGCAAGATACCTGAGAAGCTTCCAAGGCAAGATTCATCTATCTTCTTCAGTACGATACATGGATGATTTCCTGTACAAGGTACTGTGCCTTCTTCAGTAAGCAAACGCAAAAGCTTCTAGCATAAGGTACTGAGTCTTTCCCCAGCAAAGTCTTTAAGGGGGTAAGCTTCTGAAGCACGATACCCAGTCTTCTTCAGCAAGCTGTCCGATGAAAGTTTCGAGCACAAGCCAGCCAATCTTCCTCAGTAAGACATTGGTACAAGGTAGTACGCTGTGAATTGACAGCATATGGCAGTGAATCCCAAGAATCAGATCCGCAACATTTTGGTCAGAAGCAAGAATCAGTCAGAACTTGAGGGGAGTTGAAACTGCCATTTAAATGGGGTACCTTGTCAAAATATGAGGATAGACTACGATTGCCGAAAAATTGTACTGACCGTACCTATGGTGATACAAAGAAGCAATATGACCCAGCTCTTTCAGCCAAGGATCCAGACCAAGAAAACGATAATGAAGGAGCAAGACCAGTGATGTGGGTACGAAAATTGTTGCAAGACCCGCGTGGTGCAGAACCACCGTCAGTCAAGTCTGTAGATATTATCCTACAGGTCAAACCCTTATGCTAGCCACGACAGGCGACAATCAAATATTTGGTGCGGATCCGATACTCAAGAAAGTGGAACCAGTTAAGATGATTCAGAAACTTCCGCGATAAGCTAGAAGCTGTCGGGAAAGCGGTTATGACCCAACTCACTGTTTGGAACCCGAAGGACCTGCATTTAGTGGAGAAACCCAATGCAAGGAGTTAGAGCTTGGGTGTCCACTAGAAAAATCTGATCACCACTTCATGAAAGATTGTCAGTGCCGGATGACACACCCAGCGAAAATCACTCTTGGATTTGTGAGGCCGACAATATTTCAGTCGTGAGGATCAATCACAGTCAGTTAAGTCAGCAGATCTAAAAAGAAATTGGAGCCTGTATAAGCATGAACAAGCAAGGTGAGATCTGTCAGAATATGGATATATTAAAGCAAACCACCCCAGGGCCAGTCAGATAAACATTTAGTGGGAACAAAAATAAGAAAAAGGATACCCGAGTTGGAAACGGTTTCCTTAAGTCAGTATCTTCATACTTGTTCCCTGAGCAACCAAATCTCGAGGACGAGATTTCTTTAAGGGGGTAAGGTTTGTGACAGCCTGATTTTTGGCCCTTTCTTTTTCTTTTGTTTTTCTGAGGTTTTTGCTTGAGTTTTCTTTTTTCATGGCCTTGTGGTCTGGAAACTGAAGAAGATGAACTCTTCTTTGCTTCCAAAGTGGCTTGTCATTCCCAAATCCTTCCCTAGACCCTGTCATTTTCATCCTAGCCCAAATCCCAATATTCTTTTTATTGGGGATATTCCTTTTCTATTAAAGGAATAACTCAAATTGCCCCAGGTTGTGAAGCAACCTTTATTTCTATCACTCCTAAAATTCCCAAATAATTCTCATAAATTGTTTGGGTCATATCTTTCTCAAATATAGCAAAATATTTCATTTGTCATGTTTATCATCATGCTCAAATAATTCATTTCCTATTCTTCCCTAAATGGCACATTGTGAAGCAAGTGCTATTTTACTTTTACCAATTAACCTCAAACTCCTTGGACACCTTTTCCTGTCCATATCATTGCCACATGCCAAAGTGCAACCTCATTTGCCTAGTAAATATTCCTGAGCACTTATTCAAAGTTCCTGTCTGAGGGAACTGGTTGTGAAGGAAGTACAAGCTAGGCATATCCAAATGAGTTTCCATTTTTCATGATCCCTCATATCATCATATCATAGCTCTCCACCAAAGTAGAGCTCATGTCATGCCTCCATGTGAGCTCAGCTTCAATTCTTAGTTTCTGGTCAAAATTTCAGTTTGTGAAGCAAGTATATTTTATCTTGCTGCATTATGGCTGCAAATTTTTCTAGGCCTTCTAGTATCCATATAACTTCCCACCACCAAGTTGTGGCTCAATCTCTTTGACCATTTGCCCTGTGGAATTTTTCCAAGTTTCTGGTCAGAATAAATCTTTCTAAAGCAAGTGCTATTTTGGTTCATCCAAATGGCATGAAACTCCTTGGGCATCTGTATATCTTCAAATCATTGGGCCATAACCATTTGCAGCTCAATTGATGCAACTATGTGAGTGCATCATCCAAATTCCCATTTCTGGCCATTATGGCACTTTCTACAGCAACCACCCTTTAAACTCCTCCTCTTAAGCTGATTTCCTGTGATCGTAGTCACCTTAGTGTATGATCATTACCAGACAAAGATTTTACTGAGTTGCCTAGCTAGTGTCCCCACTGCACAGCACAAACACTTGGCTGCTGGTTTGCTTTGGGGCCATCTGCAAATCTCTTCTTTGCCCCTAGATTGATTTATTTCTTCATTTAGACTAAGGTCACTAGGGTCATTCCACGGGACATGGTCGGCCCGGCCAGAACGCGCTGTGTGCACCAGTGCGCACGGTGACCACCTCTCTGGCGTGCAATGGCCGCGTCCAGAATGGCTTGTTGCTCGAGCCCCTCCCCTGCTTGGTGTCTCAGCGAGCACGGGCATATCCACTGTCTTCCTCTCGTCGTCGTCGTTCCCCTAGACCCCTCTCCCCATCCGTCCTCTTCCCCACTGATGCAAGCCGCCGCGCGCCCACGAGAGCACAGTGGAGCTTTGGATCTTCCCGTCGCCGTCGTCTTCCTCCCTGCGCCCCTTTGCCTCCTCTGCCCCGTGAGAACCTCTACTGTGCCTCCCTCGTCGCCTGCCCCGAGCTCGAGCGCGCGGGCATGCATCCGCGGCACCGGACTCGCGTCCGCGGTGGTGCCAGCTCGGCCTCGCTCGCCCCGCCTATAAATGGCCCTCCCCCGAGCGTTTCGAGCTCACCAGCAACCTTCCCACATTCCTCTACCCCTCCCCGACCTCTCATTCGAGCTCCGAGAGCTCCTGAGCCCGACCTTTCTTCATCCCCAGGCAAGCCACAATACCCACTTGCATGATAGTCATGCAGTAGCCATGGTTTTCAACTTGAATATTTATTGAATGTTTGCTTGTTTAAAATATGGTTATCGTTGTTTCGGTAATGCTTCTGGGTTAGTGCTTACCTTCTTGCTATGTTGTTATGCACCTGGTTATCATGCCCTGCTAGTTGCCAGTATTCCTTTCATATGCTTATGCTTGCTAGTAGTACATGTTGATGTTGGTAATGGTCTTCGGTGCATGATGACCATCCGTCCCGAGTACCGTTGTTATACATGTTCCATTGCATCCAGTTGGTTAAATGCTTGCATGCTTGCATTGTTGTTATGTTCATGCATGATGTTTATGGTTGATGCTAGTGGTCATGTTATGATATGAGTAGTGTTGCACTTGTAATATTTATGCTCGTCATTATGCCATGTTCAGTTGGAGATTATTCATGGTTGATATGGTGGGTAGTTATGTTGCATCCCGTGCTTATGTTGATAATATTCTCATGCTTTGTGTATGCATCATGTTATTTTATCATGGCTTGGCATATTGCATTCAAGTTTAACCGGATTAAATTGAACTTGAACAACTGTTGGCTGAGTCATGGTGCCACCATATCGAAACTGACCAGTGCAACCACGCTTACCTTATGGGGAGGTCCTAACTGGGTCTATTGTCGTGCATCTCGCCGGTGCCTCCCACGAGGGAAGGTTATGGGCGTGCTTACCCTGATCAGGTAGGCAGACATAACCTTGTGTGCTCGTTGTTTTTAGTTTTATGGATCCGGTCCCCGAGTGGGAGTGTTTTGACCACGACGGTGGTCGGGGTGTCTTTGGTAGACACGGGGCCACCCAGGACTAGCCCGTTGGGGATTTGGTCGGAGTGGCCGGGAGAATGTCACGGCAGTAGATCGGTTTTGTCGGAACGCCGTTGGTCCACCCGAATGGGAGTGCGAGGCCATGGGTTCCGCGGTGTGGGTATAGTGTGCTAACCTCTGCAGAGTGTATATTAAATCTATCGATAGCCGCGCCCGTGGATTAGGGCCCAGTTCGTGTCGGTCCCACCGTGAGTCAACGGTATTAATAATGACTTGATTAATAACAACCCCGTTTGATGATGAGATAAGTTGGTTGTGATCGCCGTAAGGATCACGGGCCAAATACTGGTCGTGGTTGTGATCGCCGTAAGGATCACGGTTTGAGACCAAGTGTTGGTCGTGGTTGTGATCGCTGGAAGGATCACGGTGGTATCGAGGATACAGAGTTATTGTATATTCGCGATGTTGTGCGAGAATCATGGGTAAAGATCAAGCTCCTTGTGGTCATTTAATGATTACTACGGTATTGTTTATACCAAGCTTGATTTGATCCTGAGATAATCGTGTGATGTCCGAGGTTGGTAAGTGAGGCATGTGATGCTTACGTAGTAACCCGAGCAAAATAAATAATGCATATAGTGTCATCATATTGCATGTTAGTATCGTCAAACTCATATGCTCATGCTATGCTCATGTTGTTCTAGCTGTATCGTGTTCATGTTGCCTTTGGATTTTTAGTGGCTATTATGATTATTTTCACGATGGTACCTTGTATTATTTTGGGAGTATTACTTTGGGTGTCATGTTGTTCAGGTCATGTTGTTATGAGGATCTCATGTTAATTCCTGCTTAACCTGTAATTGCCATGCTGTTGTTTGTCTTGAATGCTTCTGGTTAATTGTGAGCTTGCAAGTACATTCAATGTGCTGACCTGGCGTGACATGCCAGCTTGCAGGTGGTGCCTGGATTGCATGCTTGTTTGCCATGGATTCTTTGTTTGCGAGCTAGGATAAGCGTTCCAGCCAGAGTCCCTGCGGATTGGAGTTCACCACCGTCGTCGTTGTTCCGCTGCTAGAGTTATTCCGCTGCTTCGAGTTGTTCTGCTGCTTGCATAGAGCAACTGAGGATGGCGTAGTGTCGCCGTGCCGATGTTATTCATTGTAATATCGGAGACCTTGTATTCATATTCGTGATATAATAGAAAGTTGGTTTGTTGTATGCTAAGCAGTGATGTATTCCAGAAGACTTCTCCTCGATCTCTGGGCTGGAATACGGGGCGTTCCGGTTTTCTCTGAGCCGGGGTGCCACAGCTAGCTGGGACCCACCTTGGTGGGAGGCTGACTTGTGGGCCTACTAAGTTGACGGGGACGAAGGGCTTTGTCAACTTAGTCAAGATGAACGATTCTAGCTCCAGTGACCGTACGATGTCCATCCAACGGCCGTAGTGCTTCTTCAACCTCTGGTCTTCTTGCTCCAGCCGCCCAAAGCAGCGCCGGTCGTGCCGCATGCTCCTGCCTCCCGTGGCCGGCTGTGTTGCCGCAGAGGCCTCACCGCCCCCTACTATTCCCACCGCTGGCCAGGCCCTGCGGCGACGGCAGCCTCACACCGCAGCCGAACCAGTGAACCCTCGTACTCCTCTCCGCGTGAGCTTCCACTGCCGCGTCTTCCCCGGCTCTGCGTCGTCCCCTTCCTAGGCCTCGCCGTCGTCCACCACCGTGGTGCTCTCAGCGCGGCGTGGTCAACGTGGTCAAGGAACGACTTCCATCGGAAGAGTACTGTACGTGGAGAGGCTGACAGCTGGGTCCACGGCCACAGCCCAGTTTTTTTGTGATTTGCCAAGTAAGTCGCTTTGTCAGGCCTGTTGGGCTGCAAATCTTTCAAGACGAGGAGAGCTTTCATTCGGCTGGCCTAGAAAATGGCCCATTAGTAATGAGAAATGGGCTGTACATTTTTAAAACACATCAAACCGGCAATTAGTTTCAAATATCTTTTTTTTCATTTCAAGATTTTAAATTACATTAATTTTTATGTGTGGAGAATTTGTTGGATTTTATATTGATATACATTTATTTTTAAAATCAGTTTGAATGTGAGTCGAAATTTCGGGATTAAAATCAGTTCGGACCGCACCGAAATATGCAAAATTTCGTATAATTTTTAACCGTGGCCACAATATGGGATGTAATGCTAACAAAAAGAATATGGGCTCCAAAAAAAACCTCAAGAATTAGCAAATGGGCTGTAAATTATTAGAAATAATTGCAGATGGGTTGTATGCTGTTTTCCACAGATTTGAGGCTTTCCTAAAAAAGGTTGACGCACAAGCACTGACTGTTGGATGTCCATCCAATGGCCGTCGTGCTTCTTCAATCTCTGCTCTTCCTACTCCAGTCGCTCAAACAAGCGCCGGCGGGACTGGCTGCTCCCTCCTCCCCGCGGCCAGCTGTGCTGCCGCGCAGGCCTCACCGCCCCACCGTACTCCCATTGCTGGCCTAGCCATCCCTCTACTCACCCACACCTGCTGTTATTCTCCGGCGACGGCGGACGAACCAGTAAACCCTCGTATAGTCGTACTCCCCTCCGCGTGGGAAACAACTGCCGAGTCTTCCCTGCCTCTGTGTCGTCCCCTTCCTAGGCCTCGCCGTCGTCCACCGCCGTGGTGCTCTCGGCGCGGCATGGTCAATGTGGTCAACGACCGACTTCCATCGGAAGAGTACTGTGCGTGGAGACGCTGACAGCTGGGTCCACGGCCGCAACAAGGAAGTGCCTCCTTATTACGTGCAAAATAATTATTCCTCCACCTGACAGCGGGGACCCACCGGACGGGCCACCGTATTTCGCAAAAAAAAACCTTTCCCCCCTGACTGCTGGGACCCACCAGCTACACCTTCGCACGCAAGGAAGTGCGTCCGGGCAAAAAAAAACAAAACAATTCGCCCCCTGACTGCTGGGACCCACCAGCTACATCTTCGCACGCAAGGAAGTGCCTGACAGTCGGGACCCACCTGGTCGAAGCATACGTAGCGTTGTCATTCTGGTCGCGAACGTGTACGTACATATATACTGGTGGATGTAGAGGCGCGCACATGTCGTAGTAGAGGCGCGTACGTGTCGTAGTAGAGGCGCGCACGTAGCATGTACACGTACGTACAGCGGCCAGGGTCCAAGAAAGAAAATACGGCCACGTATGTGTACATACGGGCGGGGTCTCGAACGCCTACTCGCGCATACGTACAGCCAGGGCTCGTGTACATGGCTGGGTCAGAACGGAGAAACAGCGTCGTCGTCGTGTTCATGGGGAGGCAACGGAAAGCGTCGTGTTCATCGGGAGGCAACGGAACGCATGGGAGCCAACCGGCTGGGTCGGAACGGAATGCGTGGTCGTGTTCATCGGGAGGGCTTGGACGGAATAGGCGATGGAAACCAGGCCTGGCGTACCGCACAACGGAGGAAACGGACCTCCTACATTCGGAACGGGGTCCTGTTGATCGGGAGGGGTCTGGCGTACCGCAAAACGGAGGAAACGGACCTCCTACGGTCGAAACGGGGGTCCTGTTGATCGGGAAGGGTGTGGCGTACCGCAAAACGGACGAAACGGACCTCCTACGGTCGAAACGGGGGTCCTGTTGATCGGGAGGGGTGTGGCGTACCGCAAAACGGACGAAACGGACCTCCTACGGTCGAAACGGGGGTCCTGTTCATCGGGAGGGGTGTGGCGTACCGCAAAACGGGACTCCACGGGATACTGTTCATCTGCACCGTCGACCTCCTCTAGCCTCCACAGGCTACCGTCGACCTCCTCCAGCCTCCACGGGCTCCTGTTCATCCAGCCTCCACCGCGCGCTACTCCACCGGCTACTGTTCAACCACCCCTCCACGGGCACCCCTCCACCGTCTACTGTTCATCCAGCCCTCCACACCACGGGGTCCTGTTCAACCACCCCTCCACGGGCACCCCTCCACCGTCTACTGTTCATCTAGCCCTCCACCACACCACGGGGTCCTGTTCATCCAGAGGCAACGCCACCGCTCACTGTTCATCCAAACCCCCCCGCAACACTCACTGTTCATCCCAGAGGCAGCATCGATCGGCTTCAGTTAGCAGCAGTAGCGAAGGAATCGCTCGATCGGGTTCAGTTAACAGCCATCGATCGATCACTCGGGTTCAGTAACGCGTAGCCTGCAGTGCAATCGCTTGGGTTCAGTTAGAGACCAACGCCTCGCACACACGCGCGTACGTGTACGAGAGAAACGCGCATCGCTCGGCCCCCGACCTCCCACCGTAACCGGGAACTCCCCGAAATTTTCCTCGCCCTCGCTTCTACCACGGTTTTTTCCGTCATGGACGGCCCAAAGAATGTCATGCAGCTGCGTCTCCGGCCCGCCCAGGACGAAAAGCCCATTTTCTGTCATGATTTTTTGTCATAGAAGTAGGAGCCCACCACATCTATGATGATACCGGTTTTTGTCACAATTATCGTCATAGAAGTGTCATATGTATGACAGAAAAAAATTTCGTTCGGCCCAAAATGTCACGGATGTGTCTTTTTTTTGTAGTGTAATGTACTTGTTCAAATGATATTCATTGAAAATCTCAAGCATTTCATTTTTCCACTCATGAAAGAACTCTTCATCAAGAATAGGCACTCTACGTCTAAGACTCCCCAACGTAGACTCATCCATCTTCCTCCAATGGTGATTAAACCAAAGCAATGGAAACCAAAGCTCTGATACCAATTGAAAGGATCGAGAAGAGGTGTCTAGAGGGGGGTGAATAGACTCTAAGAAGAAAAGTTGCAGTTTTTTAATTTCGTTAAGTTGATGTGGAGTTTTGGCACAAGTTTAAACATTCACAATACATATCAAGCAAGCATGGCAAGAGTATATGAGCAACGGAAAGTAAAGAATGCAAGTTGCAAGAATGTAAAGGGATGGGATTGGAGTGTGCAAACGCATTTTGGAGACACGGAGATTTTTTATCCGTGGTTCCGATAGGTGGTGCTATCGTACATCCACGTTGATGGAGACTTCAACCCACGAAGGGTAACGGTTGCGCGAGTCCATGGAGGGCTCCACCCATGAAGGGTACATGAAGAAGCAACCTTGTCTATCCCAACATGGCCATCACCCACGAAGGACTTACCTCACTAGGGTCTATCCCAACTCCACAATCTTGACGGATGCTCCCAAGTGACACCTAGCCCATCTAGGAGACACCACTCTCCAAGAGGTAACAAATGGTGTGTTGATGATGAACTCCTTGCTCTTGTGCTTCAAATGATAGTCTCCCCAACGCTCAACTCTCTCTCATAGGATTGGATTTGGTGGAAAGATGATTTGAGTGGAAAGCAACTTGGGGAGGGCTAGAGATAGGATTTATGTGGTTGGAATGGAATATCTTGACCTCAACACAAGTGTAGGTGGTTCTCTCTCAGAAAATATATGTTGGAAGTGTAGGCATGTTCTGATGGCTCTCTCCATGAATGAAGAGTGGGTGGAGGGGTATATATGGCCTCCACACAAAATCTAACCGTTACACACAATTTACCAAACTCGGTGGGACCGAATCGTGAAACTCGGTCAGACCGGTTTAGTTCATAATCTGACTGTTAGCCATTTCGATGGGACCAATATGATCAACTCGATGGGACCGATGTACTAGGGTTAGGGTAAAGCCTCAACTCGGTTTGACCGATTACACAAACTCGGTGGGACCGATTTGGGTAATAAGCAAAACAGAGAGTTGGCCAAGCAAACTCGGCGAGACCGATTGCATATCTCGGTGGGACCAAAATTATTGCAATAGGCAACAGAGAGTTTGCAAGCCCATCTCGGTGAGACCGAGATCCCATCGGTGAGACCGAACTGATTACGGTTTCTAGCAGTGGCTATGTCAACTGAACTCAGTGGCGCCGGATAGAAAGTTTCGGTGGGGCCGAGTTTGAGTTTTGGTTTGGGACATATGTGGATGTGAGAAAGTAGTTGAGGGTTTTTGGAGCATATCACTAAGCATTTTGAGCAAGCAAGCCATTAAACAACACCTCATCCCCTCTTAATAGTATTGGCTTTACCTATGGACTCAATGTGATCTTGGATCACTTAAAATGAAAAATGTGGAGTCCTGAGCTTTGAGCTTGAGCCAATCCTTTGTCCTTAGCATTTTGAGGGGGTTCCACATCCTCTAGTCCATGCCACTCCATTGTTGAACTTATATGAAACATACTAGGTAGAAGCATTAGTCCAACAAGAGATATGTTGACATTAATTACCAAAATCACCCAGGGAGCACTTGTGCTTTCAATCTCCCCCTTTTTGGTAATTGATGACAACATACATCAAAGCTTTAGATAAAGATATAGAGAATAACAAGTAAAGCTTTGGAAAGACATGTAACATGCATAGGCTCCCCCTATATGTATGCAATCATGTAGATATGGAATAGGAGCATGTGAATGCATAAGCATGACAGAGTAAGCAATGTGTTACATGTATCTTGGCTATATGCATCAGAGCAAATGATATGAATATGGGAGATGTACCTTCATGCTCATGAGTCCTTCTTGCAAACAGTATGTACAACAGCAAGAAATCCTCATACACATAACGGTGATGCATTGATACTTCTCCAACGTATCTATAATTTTTGATTGCTTCATGCTATATTATATTCTGTTTTGGATGAGTAATGGGCTTTTTTATACACTTCTATATTATTTTTGGGACTAACCTATTAACCGGAGGCCCAGCCCAAATTGCTGTTTTTTGCCTATTCCAGTGTTTCGCAGAAAAAGAATATCAAACGGAGTCCAAACGGAATGAAACCTTTGGGAACGTGATTTTCCAAACAAACGTGATCCAGAGGACTTGGAGTCTACGTCAAGAAATCAACCAGGAGAGCACGAGGCAGGGGGGCGCGCCTACCCCCTGGGCGCGCCCTCCACCCTCGTGGGGCCCATGTTGCTCCATCGACGTACTTCTTCCTCCTATATATACCTACGTACCCCCAAACCAACAGAAGCATCCACGAAAACCTAATTCCACCGTCGCAACCTTCTGTACCTGTGAGATCCCATCTTGGGGCCTTTTCTGGCGTCCTGCCGGAGGGGGCATTGATCACGGAGGGCTTCTACGTCAACACCATAGCCTCTCCGATGATGTGTGAGTAGTTTACCTCAGACCTTCGGGTCCATAGTTATTAGCTAGATGGCTTCTTCTCTCTCTTTGGATCTCAATACAAAGTTCTCCACGATTCTCGTGGAGATCTATTCGATGTAATCTTCTTTTGCGGTGTGTTTGTTGAGACCGATGAATTGTGTGTTTATGATCAAGTTTATCTATGAACAATATTTGAATCTTCTCTGAATTCTTTTATGTATGATTGGTTATCTTTGCAAGTCTCTTCGAATTATCAGTTTGGTTTGGCCTACTAGATTGATCTTTCTTGCAATGGGAGAAGTGCTTAGCTTTGGGTTCAATCTTGCGGTGTCCTTTCCCAGTAACAGTAGGGGCAGCAAGGCACGTATAGTATTGTTGCCATCGAGGATAAAAAGATGGGGTTTATATCATATTGCATGAGTTTATCCCTCTACATCATGTCATCTTTCTTAAAGCGTTACTCCGTTCTTATGAACTTAATACTCTAGATGCATGCTGGATAGCGGTCGATGTGTGGAGTAATAGTAGTAGATGCAGGTAGGAGTCGGTCTACTTGTCACGGACGTGATACCTATATACATGATCATACCTAGATATTCTCATAACTATGCTCAATTCTATCAATTGCTCAACAGTAATTTGTTCACCCACCGTAATACTTATGCTCTTGAGAGAAGCCACTAGTGAAACCTATGGCCCCCGGGTCTATTTTTCATCATATTAATCTTCCAACACTTAGCTATTTTTATTGTCTTTTATTTTACTTTGCATCTTTATTATAAAAATACCAAAAATATTATCTTATCATATCTATCAGATCTCACTTTCGTAAGTGACCGTGCAGGGATCGACAACCCCTTTATTGCATTGGTTGTGAGGTTTTTATTTGTTTGTGTAGGTGCGAGGGACTTGGGAGTGGCCTCCTACTGGATTGATACCTTCGTTCTCAAAAACTAAGAAAAATACTTACGCTACTTTACTGCATCACCCTTTCCTCTTCAAGGAAAACCAACGTAGTGCTCAAGAGGTAGCAAGAAGGGTTTCTGGCGCCGTTGCCGGGGAGATTCGCGCCAAGTCAAGTCAAGTCAAGACATACCAAGTACCCATCACAAACTCATCTCCCTCGCATTACATTATTTGCCATTTGCCTCTCGTTTTCCTCTCCCCCACTTCACCCTTGCTGATTTATTCGCCCTCTCTTCTTCCGTTTGCCTCTTTTTCGCTCGCTTCTTGTCTGCTTGTCTGTTGGATCGCTTGCTTGTCACGATGGCTCAAGATAATACTAAATTGTGTGACTTTACCAATACAACAACAATGATTTTCTTAGCACTCCGATTGCTCCTCTTACCGATACTGAATCTTGTGAAATTAATGCTGCTTTGTTGATCTTGTCAAGAAAGATCAATTCGCCGGCCTTCCTAGTGAAGATGCCGCTACCCATCTAAATAGCTTCATCGATTTGTGTGGTATGCAAAAGAAGAAAGATGTGGACAATGATATTGTTAAATTGAAGCTATTTCCTTTTTCGCTTAGAGATCGTGCTAAAGCTTGGTTTTCGTCTTTGCCTAAAAATAGTATTGATTCTTGGAATAAGTGCAAAGATGCTTTTATCTAAGTATTTTCCTCCCGCTAAGATCATCTCTCTTAGAAACGACATTATGAATTTTAAGCAACTTGATCATGAACATGTTGCACAATCTTGGGAGAGGATGAAATTAATGATACGTAATTGCCCTACACATGGTTTAAATCTTTGGATGATTACACAAAAAATTTATGCCGGATTCAATTTTGCTTCTAGAAATCTTTTAGATTCGGTCGCGGGAGGTACTTTTATGGAAATCACTTTAGGAGAAGCTACTAAACTCCTAGGACACGAAAAAAACGAATCCTTTTGTAGCTCATCATTTATTGGCAAAGATAGAAAAGGTCAATATGAAGGAGGAGAAAGAAACAATAGTAACGTGGGTTTTTGCTAATCTATGATTAACCTCCTTTCATAATACTCCCTACCCCCAGGGGAAGTCGAATACCTGCTGCCTCCTTGAAAGAGAGATGTCCTGAACCACTAGACGATAGGGGCATCACTAGACGATAGGGCCATATACAACCGCTCGTGATTATACTATAATCATAGTATGAGCAGTATAATATTATGGTTAATTATTCTCAATGGCACACCACAAGATCTACTAATAAAAAAGTGCATGCGATAGAAGAAATTAACATTTTGGGTGGAAAGATGGATGAACTTATGAAATTATTTGCTACTAAGAGTGTTTCTTCTGATCCTAATGATATGCCTTTGTCTACTTTGATTGAGAATAATAATGAATCTATGGATGTGAATTTTGTTGGTAGGAATAATTTTGGTTACAACGCATATAGAGGAAACTTTAATCCTAGGCCATATCCTAGTAATCCCTCTAATAATTATGGTAATTCCTACAACAATTCTTATGGAAATTTTAATAAGATGCCCTCTGAATTTGAGACTAGTGTTAAAGAATTTATAAATTCGCAAAAAAAATTCAATGCTTTGCTTGAAGAAAAGTTGCCTAAGATTGATGAATTGGCTAGGAACATTGATAGAATTTCTCTTGATGTTGATTCTTTGAAACTTAGATCTATTCCACCTAAGCATGATATCAATGAGTCTCTCAAAGCCATGAGAATTTTCATTGATGAGTGCAAAGAAAGAACCGCTAGGATGCGTGCTAAGAAAGATTGCTTTCTGAAGGCGTGTTCTTCTAATTTTTATGAGAATAAAGATGAAGATCTAAAAGTTATTGATGTGTCCCCTATTAAATCTTTGTTTTGCAATATGAATGTTGATAATGATGGGATTGATTATGAGCCACCTTTACCTAGAAGACGTTCCAAAAATTCGGAGTTTTTAGATCTTGATGCTAAAATTGATAAAAATGAGATTGAAGAAGTTAAAACTTTAGATATCAATGAACTCACTATTTTGGATTTCAAGGAATTTAATTATGATAATTGCTCTTTGATAGATTGTATTTCCTTGTTGCAATCTGTGCTAAATTCTCTGCATGCTTATAGTCAACATAAAGCTTTTACCAAACATATCATTGATGCTTTGATGCAATCTTATGAAGAAAAACTTGAGTTGGAAGTTTCTATCCCAAGAAAACTTTATGATGAGTGGGAACCTACTATTAAAACTAAAATTAAAGATCATGAATGCTATGCTTTGTGTGATTTGGGTGCTAGTGTTTCCACGATTCCAAAAACTTTGTGTGATTTGTTAGGTTTCCGCGAATTTGATGATTGCTCTTTAAACTTGCACCTTGCAGATTCCACTATCAAGAAACCTATGGGAAGGATTAATGATGTTCTTGGTGTTGCAAATAGGAATTATGTGCCCGTATATTTTATTGTTCTTGACATAGATTGCAATCCTTCATGTCCTATTATTCTTGGTAGACCTTTCCTTAGAACGATTGGTGCAATCATTGATATGAAGAAAGGGAATACTAGATTCCAATTTCCGTTAAGGAAAGGCATGGAACACTTCAATAGAAAGAAGATTAAATTACCTTATGAATCTATTATGAGAGCCACTTATAGATTGCCTACCAAAAATGGCAATACCTAGATCTATCCTTGCTTTTATGCCTATCTAGGGGCGTTAAATGATAGCGCTTGTTGGGAGGCAACCCAATTTTATTTTTAGTTTTGCTTTTTGCTTCTGTTTAGGAATAAATATTTGATCTAGCCTCTGGTTAGATTTGTTTTTATGTTTTAATTAGTGTTTGTGCCAAGTTAAACCTATAGGATCTTCTTGGATGATAGTTATTTGATCTTGCTGAAAATTCCAGAAACTTTCTGTTCACGAAAACAATTGTTAAAAGTCACTAGAACGTGATAAAATACTGACTCCAATTGCTGCTGATCAATAAACAAATTGTCTAGATCTTCCTATTTGGTAGATTTTTTGAGTTCCAGAAGTTTGCGTTAGTTACAGATTACTACAGACTGTTCTGTTTTTGACAGATTCTGTTTTTCGTGTGTTGTTTGCTTATTTTGATGAATCTATGGCTAGTAAAATAGTTTATAAACCATAGAGAAGTTGGAATACAGTAGGTTTAACACCCAAATAAATAAATAATGAGTTCATTACAGTACCTTGAAGTGGTGTTTTGTTTTCTTTCGCTAACGGAGCTCACGAGATTTTCTGCTAAGTTTTGAGTTGTGAAGTTTTCAAGTTTTGGGTAAAAGATTTGATGGATTATGGAACAAGGAGTGGCAAGAGCCTAAGCTTGGGGATGCCCATGGCACCCCAAGATAATGTAAGGACACCAAAAAGCCAAAGCTTGGGGATGCCCCGGAAGGCATCCCCTCTTTCGTCTACTTCCATCAGTAACTTTACTTGGAGCTATATTTTTATTCACCACATGATATGTGTTTTGCTTGGAGCGTCTTGTATGATTTGAGTCTTTGATTTTTAGTTTACCACAATCACCTTTGCTGTACATAACTTTTGAGAGAGACACACATGATTCGGAATTTATTAGAATACTCTATGCGCTGCGCTTATATCTTTTGAGCTATATAGTTTTTGCTCTAGTGCTTCACTTATATCTTTTAGAGCACGGCGGTGGTTTTGTTTTATAGAAACTATTATTCTCTCATGCTTCACTTATATTATTTTGAGAGTCTTAAATAGCATGGTAAATTGCTTAAATTGGGAAATTAATCCTAATATGTTAGGTATTCAAGACTAGTAAAAAACTTTCTTATGAGTGTGTTGAATACTAAGAGAAGCTTGATGCTTGATGACTGTTTTGAGATATGGAGGTAGTGATATTAAAGTTGTGCTAGTTGAGTAGTTGTGAAATTGAGAAATACTTGTGTTGAAGTTTGCAAGTCCCGTAGCATGCACGTATGGTAAACGTTATGTAACAAATTTGAAACATGAGGTGTTCTTTGATTGTCTTCCTTATGAGTGGCGGTCGGGGACGAGCGATGGTCTTTTCCTACCAATCTATCCCCCTAGGAGCATGCGCGTAGTGCTTGGTTTTTGATGACTTGTAGATTTTTGCAATAAGTATGTGAGTTCTTTATGATTAATGTTGAGTCCATGGATTATACGCACTCTTACCCTTCCATCATTGCTAGCCTCTTCGGTATCGTGCATTGCCCTTTCTCACATTGAGAGTTGGTGCAAACTTCGCCGGTGCATCCAAACCCCGTGATATGATACGCTCTGTCACACATAAACCTCCTTATATCTTCCTCAAAACAGCCACCATACCTACCTATTATGGCATTTCCATAGCCATTCCGAGATATATTGCCATGCAACTTTCCACCGTTCCGTTTATCATGACACGTTCATCATTGTCATATTGCTTTGCATGATCATGTAGTTGACATCGTATTTGTGGCAAAGCCACCGTTCATAATTTTTCATACATATCACTCTTGGTTCATTGCCTATCCCGGTATATCGCCGGAGGCATTCATATAGAGTCATACTTTGTTCTAGTATCGAGTTGTAGTCATTGAGTTATAAATAAATAGAAGTTTGATGATCATCATTCATAGAGCATTGTCCCAATAAAAAAATAAAAAAAAAGAGAAAGGCCAAATAAAAAAAGGGAGGCCCAAAAAAAGAGAGAGTGAAAAAAAAGGACAATGCTACTATCCTTTTTTTCCACACTTGTGCTTCAAAGTAGCACCATGATCTTCATGATAGAGAGTCTCTTGTTTTGTCACTTTCATATACTAGTGGGAATTTTTCATTATAGAACTTGGCTTGTATATTCCAACAATGGGCTTCCTCAAGTGCCCTAGGTCTTCGTGAGCAAGCAAGTTGGATGCACACCCACTTAGTTTCTTTTGTTGAGCTTTCATGCATTTATAGCTCTAGTGCATCCGTTGCATGGCAATCCCTACTCCTTGCATTAACATCAATCGATGGCCATCTCCATAGCCCGTTGATTAGCCGCGTTGATGTGAGACTTTCTCCTTTTTTGTCTTCTCCACACAACCCCCATCATTATTTCTATTCCACCCATAGTGCTATATCCATGGCTCACGCTCATGTATTGCGTGAAGGTTGAAAAAGTTTGATATTACTAAAGTATGAAACAATTGCTTGGCTTGTCATCGGGGTTGTGCATGATGAGAGCATTCTTGTGTGACAAAAATGGAGCAAGACTAAACTATATGATTTTGTAGGGATGAACTTTCTTTGGCCATGTTATTTTGAGAAGACATAATTGCTTAGTTAGTATGCTTGAAGTATTATTACTTTTATGTCAATATTAAACTTTTATCTTGAATCTTTTGGATCTGAATATTCATACCACAATTAAGAGGGTTACATAAAGAAATTATGCCAAGTAGCATTCCGCATCAAAAATTCTGTTTTTATCATTTACCTACTCGAGGACGAGCAGGAATTAAGCTTGGGGTGCTTGATACGTATCCAACGTATCTATAATTTTTTATTGCTTCATGCTATATTATATTCTATTTTTGATGATTAATGGGCTTTGTTATAAGCTTTTATATTATTTTTGGGACTAACCTATTAACCGGAGGCCCAGCCCAAATTGCTGTTTTTTTGCCTATTTCAGTGTTTCACAGAAAAAGAATATCAAACGGAGTCCAAACGGAATGAAACCTTCGGGGACGTGATTTTCGGAGCAAACGTGATCCAAAGGACTTGGAGTCTACATGAAGAAATCAACCAGGAGAGCACGAGGCAGGGGGCGCGCCTACCCCCTGGGCGCGCCCTCCACCCTCGTGGGGCCCACGTTGCTCCACCGACGTACTTCTTCCTCCTATATATACCTACATACTCCCAAACCAACAGAAGCATCCACGAAAGCCTAATTCCACCGCCGCAACCTTCTGTACCCGTGAGATCCCATCTTGAGGCCTTTTCCGGCGTCCTGCCAGAGGGGGCATTGATCACAGAGGGCTTCTACATCAACACCATAGCCTCTCCGATGATGTGTGAGTAGTTTACCTCAGACCTTCGGGGCCATAGTTATTAGCTAGATGGCTTCTTCTCTCTCTTTGTATCTCAATACAAAGTTCTCCACGATTCTCGTGGAGATCTATTCGATGTAATCTTCTTTTGTGGTGTGTTTGTTGAGATCGATGAATTGTGGGTTTATGATCAAGTTTATCTATGAACAATATTTGAATCTTCTCTGAATTTTTTATGTATGATTGGTTATCTTTGCAAGTCTCTTCGAATTATCAGTTTGGTTTGGCCTACTAGATTGATCTTTCTTGCAATGGGAGAAGTGCTTAGCTTTGGGTTCAATCTTGCGGTGTCCTTTCCCAGTGACAGCAGGGGCAGCAAGGCACGTATTGTATTGTTGCCATCGAGGATAAAAAGATGGGGTTTATATCATATTACATGAGTTTATCCCTCTACATCATGTCGTCTTTCTTAAAGCGTTACTCCGTTCTTATGAACTTAATACTCTAGATGCATGCTGGATAGTGGTCGATGTGTGGAGTAATAGTAGTAGATGCAGGCAGGAGTCGGTCTACTTGTCACGGACGTGATGCCTATATACATGATCATACCTAGATATTCTCATAACTATGCTCAATTCTATCAATTGCTCAACAGTAATTTGTTCACCCACCGTAATACTTATGCTCTTGACATAAGCCACTAGTGAAACCTATGGCCCCGGGGTCTATTTTCCATCATATTAATCTTCCAACACTTAGCTATTTTTATTGTCTTTTATTTTACTTTGCATCTTTATTATAAAAAAAACCAAAAATATTATCTTACCATATCTATCAGATCTCACTTTCGTAAGTGACCGTGAAGGGATTGACAACCCCTTTATTGCGTTGGTTGCGATGTTTTTATTTGTTTGTGTAGGTGCGAGGGACTTGGGCGTGGCCTCCTACTGGATTGATACCTTGGTTCTCAAAAACTGAGGGAAATACTTACGCTACTTTACTGCATCACCCTTTCCTGTTCAAGGGAAAACCAACGCAGTGCTCAAGAGGTAGCATGCACATACTTACCTTGTGGTCTTGAGTTGGCTTAGGAAGGAATGAACCTGAGTAAACAAGGTTAGATAACACAGATACACCTACTAGCCAGAGCAAACAGAAGAAACCACAAGAGTACCAAGACTGGGATGACATGTAGAGAGTGAGTACTGAGTAATCTATTGGATATAGACATGTCCCCAAAGGTAAAAATGTGCAATGAATTCAAGAATTTCCTTCCCTTATATATCTTGCTCCCCCTGAATCTAGCATGGGATACTGGGAGAAGATAGGGAACAGACAAACAGAGCAAAGACAAGAAACAGAGCTAATGCAAACAGTCAAATATGAACATGTCTTTCCCCTCTTAAAGACATGTGACTTCTCTCATCTTAAACACCAAGCATCTGGGGTTTCTTACACTCTCCCCCTGAGTATTCTTTCCCCTTGTAAAAATGATTAGGCTTTGATGTGATCTCTCTCCCCCTTTGACATCAATTTCCAAGAAGGGTTCTTCTGGATTTTTGTTTCAAATGGGTTTGGTCCTTGAGTCACAAAGCAAAGCATCAAGTCAAACGTGATGCTGGTAGAGGACAAGAATCATTGAGTGGAGCTGGAGTAAAAAGAATGCAGGAACAAGTGGCAAGCTGTCTTTTCTGCAGTGAAATTAGTAGCACCGAGTTGTGTGCTTCGGTGGCACCGAAAGAAGTCGGTTGGACCAAAGAAAACAAACCGGTGTGACCGAGTCCATCACAGTGAAAACACTTCACTACAAAAAAGGACACATCCGTGACATTTTGGGCCGAACGAAAAAAAATTCTGTCATACATATGACACTTCTATGACAATAATTGTGACAAAACCCGGTATCATCATAGATGTGGTGGGCTCCTACTTCTATGACAAAAAATCATGACAGAAAATGGGCTTTTCGTCCTGGGCGGGCCGGAGACGCAGCTGCATGACATTCTTTGGGCCATCCATGACGGAAAAAACCATGGTAGAAGCGAGGGCGAGGAAAATTTCGGGGAGTTCCCGGTTACGGTGGGAGGTCGGGGGCCGAGCGATGCGCATTTCTCTCGTACACGTACGCGCGTGTGTGCGAGGCGTTGGCTCTAACTGAACCCGAGCGAGGCGTTGGGCTCTAACTGAACCCGAGCGATTGCACTGTAGGCTACGCGTTACTGAACCCGAGCGATCGATCGATGGCTGTTAACTGAACCCGATCGAGCGATTCCTTCGCTACTGCTGCTAACTGAAGCCGATCGATGCTGCCTCTGGGATGAACAGTGAGTGTTGCGGGGGGGTTTGGATGAACAGTGAGCGGTGGCGTTGCCTCTGGATGAACAGGACCCCGTGGTGTGGTGGAGGGCTGGATGAACAGTAGACGGTGGAGGGGTGCCCGTGGAGGGGTGGTTGAACAGGACCCCGTGGTGTGGAGGGCTGGATGAACAGTAGACGGTGGAGGGGTGCCCGTGGAGGGGTGGTTGAACAGTAGCCGGTGGAGTAGCGCGCGGTGGAGGCTGGATGAAAAGGACCCCGTGGAGGCTGGAGGAGGTCGACGGTAGCCCGTGGAGGCTGGAGGAGGTCGACGGTGGAGATGAACAGTATCCCGTGGAGTCCCGTTTTGCGGTACGCCACACCCCCTCCCGATGAACAAGACCCCCGTTTCGACCGTAGGAGGTCTGTTTCGTCCGTTTTGCGGTACGCCACACCCCTCCCGATCAACAGGACCTCCGTTTCGACCGTAGGAGGTCCGTTTCGTTCGTTTTGCGGTACGCCACACCCCTCCCGATCAACAGGACCCCCGTTTCGACCGTAGGACGTCCGTTTCCTCCATTTTGTGGTACGCCACACCCCTCGCGATCAACAGGACCCCGTTCTGAACGTAGGAGGTCCGTTTCCTCCGTTGTGCGGTACGCCAGGCCTCATTTCCATTGCCTGTTCCGTCCAAGCCATCCCGATGAACACGACCACGTATTAAGTTCCGACCCTGCCGGTTGGCTCCCACGTGTTCCGTTGCCTCCCGATGAACACGACGCATTCCGTTGCCTCCCCATGAACACGACGCATTCCGTTGCCTCCCCATGAACATGACGACGACGCTGTTTCTCCGTTCCGACACAGCCATATCAACGAGCCCTCGCCATACGTATGCGCGAGTAGGCATTCGAGACCCCGCCCGTATGTACACATACGTGGCCGTATTTTCTTTCTTGCACCCTGGCCGCTGTACGTACGTGTACATGCTACGTGCGCGCCTCTACTACGACACGTGCACGCCTCTACATCCACCAGTATATATGTACGTACACGTTCGCGACCAGAATGACAACGCTACGTACGCTTCGACTAGGTGAGTCCCGACTGTCAGGCACTTCCTTGCGTGCGAAGATGTAGCTGGTGGGTCCCAGCAGTCAGGGGGGCGAATTGTTTTGTTTTTTTTGCCCGGACGCACTTCCTTGCGTGCGAAGGTGTAGCTGGTGGATCCCAGCAGTCAGGGGGGAAACGTTTTTTCACGAAATACGGTGGCCTGTCCGGTGGGTCCCCGCTGTCAGGTGGAGGAATAATTATTTTGCGCGTAATAAGGAGGCACTTCCTTGCTGCGGCCGTGGACCCAGCTGTCAGCGGCTCCACGCACAGTACTCTTCCGATGGAAGTCGGTCGTTGACCACATTGACCACGCCGCGCCGATAGCACCACGGCGGTGGACGAAGGCGAGGCCTAGGAAGGGGACGACACGGAGGCAGGGAAGACTCGGCAGTTGTTTCCCACGCGGAGGGGAGTACGACTGTACGAGGGTTTACTGGTTCGTCTGCCGTCGCCGGAGAATAACAACAGGTGTGGGTGAGTAGAGGGATGGCTAGGCCAGCGATGGGAGTACGGTGGGGCGGTGAGGCCTGCGCGGCAGCACAGCCGGCCGCGGGGAGGAGGGAGCAGGCAGTCCCGCCGGCGCTTGTTTGAGCGGCTGGAGCAGGAAGAGCAGAGATTGAAGAAGCACGACGGCCGTTGGATGGACATCCAACAGTTAGTGCTTGTGCGTCAACCTTTTTTTACGAAAGCCTCAAATCTGTGGAAAACAGCATACAGCCCATCTGCCATTATTTCTAATAATTTACAGCCCATTTGCTAATTCTTAAGGTTTTTTTGGAGCCCATATTCTTTTTGTTAGCATTACAGCCCATATTGTGGCCACGGTTAAAAAATTATACGAAATTTTGCATATTTCGGTGCGGTCCGAACTGTTTTTAATCCCGAAATTTCGACTCACATTCAAACTGATTTTAAAAATAAATGTATATCAATATAAAATCCAACAAATTCTCCACGCATAAAAATTAATGTAATTTCAAATCTTGAAATGAAAAAAAAAGATATTTGAAACTAATTGCCGGTTTGATGTGTTTTAAAAATGTACAGCCCATTTCTCATTACTGATGGGCCATTTTCTCGGCCAGCCGAATGAAAGCTCTCCTCGTCTTGAAAGATTTGCAGCCCAACAGGCCTGACAAAGCTACTTACTTGGCAAATCACAAAAAAACTGGGCTGTGGCCGTGGACCCAGCTGTCAGCCTCTCCACGTACAGTACTCTTCCGATGGAAGTCGTTCCTTGACCACGTTGACACGCCACACGGAGAGCACCACGGCGGTGGACGACGGTGAGGCCTAGGAAGGGGACGACGCGGAGCCGGGGAAGACGCGGCAGTGGAAGCCCGCGCGGAGAGGAGTACGAGGGTTCACTGGTTCGGCTGCGGTGTGAGGCTGCCGTCGCCGCAGGGCCTGGCCAGCGGTGGGAATAGTAGGGGGCGGTGAGGCCTCTGCGGCAGCATAGCCGGCCACGGGAGGGAGGAGCATGCGGCACGACCGGCGCTGCTTTGGGCGGCTGGAGCAAGAAGACCAGAGGTTGAAGAAGCACTACGGCCGTTGGATGGACATCGTACGGTCACTGGACCTAGAATCGTTCATATTGACTAAGTTGACAAAGCCCTTCGTCCCCGTCAACTTAGTAGGCCCACAAGTCAGCCTCCCACCAAGGTGGGTCCCAGCTAGCCGGGGGAGTATTCATTTTTTTGTGCGTAATAAGGAGGCACTTCCGGTGGGTCCGAGCTGACAGCGGGGGGGAACTTTTTTTTGCGAAATACGGTGGCCCGTCTGGTGGGTCCCAGCAGTCAGGGGGAAACGATTTTTTTCGCAAAATACTGGTGGCCCGTCTGGTGGGTCCCCGCTGTTAGGTGGAGGAATAATTATTTTGCGCGTAATAAGGAGGCACTTCCTTGCGGCCGCCATGGACCCAGCTGTCAGCCTCTCCACGTGCAGTACTCTTCCGATGGAAGTCGGTCCTTGACCACGTTGACCACGCCGCGCCGAGAGCACCAGGGCGGTGGACGACGGCGAGGCCTAGGAAGGGGATGACGCGGAGCCGGGGAAGACGCAGTAGTGGAAGCCCGCGCGGAGAGGAGTACAAGGGTTCACTGGTTCGGCTGCGGTGTGAGGCTGCCGTCGCCGCAGAATAACAGGGGGTGTGGGTGAGTGGAGGGATGGCCTGGCCAGCGGTGGGAGTAGTATGGGGGCGGTGAGGCCTCCGCGGCAGCACAGCCAGCCACGGGAGGCAGGAGCAGGCGGCACGACCGGCGCTGCTTTGGGCGGCTGGACCAAGAAGACCAGAGGTTGAAGAAGCACTACGACCGTTCGATGGACATCGTACGGTCACTGAAGCTAGAATCGTTTATATTGACTAAGTTGACAAAGCCCTTGGTATGCTCCAACTTAGTAGGCCCACAGGTCAGCCTCCGAAACGGTGCGCCCTAGATGTCAGGGGGAGGAATCATTTTTTGGGAGGCCGAAGCTCAGAATATCTGAGATTGAAGAAGAAGCACGACATCCGTTGGATAGACATCCAACGGCCACTGCTGCTAGAACCGTGTGTTGACTATAATAAGTTGACAAAGCCTTGCATACGCGTCAACTTATTTTTTTAGGGGAGGCGTCACTTAGTAGGCCCACAAGTGTGTGGCAGAGAACTTATAGCCCATTTGCATTTTGTAAGAATGTACAGCCCATTTTTGAATTCTAATGGAATTTACAACAGCCCATTTACAGTTTGTTAAAAGTACAGCCCATTTTCTAGCTAGGACAACGATTAATAATTTCAACCAACCGTTGAAGACAGAATTCAATAAAATTTCCCACATTTTGATGGGATCCGAAATATTTTTATCCCGAAATTTCTAGTCAGATTAAATATAAATTTGTATTACGTAAAAATCCAACGAAACATTGCGCGCGCAACAATGAAAATTTAAGATTTTCAAAATCCATAAATAATATTTTATAAACTAATTTCGTGTTTGGTGCATTTTTTTATAGTTACTGCCCAGTTTTTATAATTACATCCCATTTATTATTTTTTAAAGCCCATTTTCCTGTTAAGCCTAATGCATCCCTCCTAGGAAAGATTTGCAGCCCAGCGGGGCGGAGAATAACAAGTTGACCTTGCCTGGGTATTCCTCAAAAAGACGTATAGCTGGGCTAGCCATTTTCATCTTGAAAAAATTAGTATCTGGGCTGGATATCTGGCCTGGGCTAGACGGGCCACAGCCCGCCCAGTTAATACCCTGCTCTCCTCTGAACAACAACGAAATCATCGCCAAGAAAAACTCTGCAGTGCTCACGCCTCAAAAACACAAATACTGCTCGAACTGCTTGGTCCCAGCTGTCGGCCGCACCTTGTGCAATTCTCTCATTTATATTGACTACATAGGTTGACAATGGTGTGGGACCGTGATGTCATGAAACCAGGAGAAAGCAAAAAAATATAGTTGTACATAATAAGGAGGCACTTGCGTACGTACGGCTATGGCCCTAGTGGGTCCCTAGTGTCATCCAGTCAAAATAAAGTCATCTCCTGAATCCTCATGTTCGTTGACGATGTTAACAATGCTCGGCGCCACGGCGAGCACAACAACTCGAAGGACAACGGAGAGGGCCTCGCGGGCCCTACGGATGGTCTGATACAGCGCCCGCTGCTCATTCAGGAAGCCAGGATCATCAGACACCTATGAGCACCTTCGAGAAGCTGAGACGGCATGAAACGGTAAGGCCGCGCTTGGGAGCTCTGGTTTATTTCAAACCTGTATTAACATACCAGTGTAATTTACTCGTCATCGGAAACAACGCGTAAAATACAGGCGTAATGAAACCGAGGGCCCGAGGTCTGTAAGTAAAACCGGTGGGTTACGCGTGTAATTTGAGAGACCAGTGTATATTTTACGAGCACTGCTATATGGACGACATTACCAGACGATACATGCACGACGTGCGTATCATGCCATCCATGGGCAAGGCTGAAACAGCAGCTAACGGCTGGATTAGCAATCGTCCGAGTGTCGTTCAGCGTTTTTATCGTGTGTGAAGTACTTCCGATATTTTACTAGTCGAAATCGACCAACCAAGCGCCTTCGCCCGAGACCATCTGCTTTAATTTACAAGCGTCAATTTTACAAGCGGTTTTGGTTGGAAAACGACGATCCAATCACGGCCTAATATCATGAGTTGGTCGGAAGATCATATGGTTTCACGTCTAACCTACCCGACTTGTCATATAGGCTATGAATGAAACATCAGACGATGAACTTCTTAAGCACGGAAACAACAGAAGAGGATGATCTTCTTAACAAGCAAATCACTGGCATTAGATCGACATGCAAAACAATACGAAGCATTATTCTCAGGAGGCACGGTGAACAGCTCGTGATGCCGCATGCCACAACATTCCAAGCTCAACTTTGCAATCAAACACAAGGCCTGGCATTACATAGACAATATTCAGAACAAACTCTTAACACAACAATATCTCAGCAGAGTAACTATTTACTTCTAAACTGAACACAGGAATAGGAAAAAACACTTGATGCTGCTCACAGCAAGGGCGTCCCACTCAAAAATATCAAATGCATGTCTTCTGGCTAACATCAATGAGCAAATTTTGACAACGTTTTCCAATTCCAATATATTAAACTAACGTCTTCTTGCTAACATCAATGATTAAACTTTGACAAGCTTTTCCCATTCAAAATATGTAATGCCTATGATCGTGGAGTCCTGTCGTAGCTTCTTGTACTTGTTTGGGCACTTTTTGCCCAGGGCACTCCACGTGTTGTTAAATTGCCAATGGTCTCTACAGACTAGTCATGTCACCGGTGTCTAATAATACTCTGTAAAGCTTCTTGGTCATTCCTTCTGTAATGTAGCCCAAACAGTGACTGCTTCTTTCTGCAGAGTGGAACAACCAACTGGACCCAGTAATGCAGCAGTTTGCCTTGGACACATTGGCTCCTTTTGTGCAGTTCAACTAAAATCGAAGTCAGAATAAAACCGAGCTTTAATTTTGATATCCCTGTAAGCAACAATAGGTATAAGGGAACAATTACTGAGAAATAACGGTTGATGACTTGTACTCCCAGAAGAAAGCATCTACTGATCTACTTTATCTTAATGGAAAACAAAGCAGGAGAGTAGCAATTCTCCATCAGTGTGATTCATTCATATTGACTGAGACATTATCTTAACAATGCCTTGTTTCAACATGTATAAAGAATGACAAAGCAGAAAAGTACCATTCCTAAAACAATGCAACTGATTCATTTTAACAGAGACATTATCTTAACAATACCTTGGTTAAACATGTACAAAGAACTACAAAGCAGAATAGTACCATTCCTAACAAGTGTTGCAGTTTTGAACTAAGATTCAGTAGTTAATTAATTCTGAGAGTGGCATTGCTTAATTTTACCTGTGGCATTAGATTAATGAAAAGCATAAACAGTTCCAGGGGAGAGTGGGCGCAACAACAGTATGTGCTTCCATCTACTTATAAAGGGGGTGATGCAGAGTTTGTTGTAACAAAGCAGCAAGCATCATGTCTGGGTTGGTCCCATTTTTGTTCACTACTTAATGGGAAAAGACAGCAATACAATAGCTTCAATTCAACATTTATTTAAAACAGTACCAATACAAGTAGCACAACATCTCAAAGCACACTGCACAATCATGTGGATGAAGGCTTGTACTAACCTTTCATGAGACCGACAAAGGTAAAATACGAATCTCGATCTCCTTTTGTGCAGTTCCACCAAAATGAAGCAAAGTCACCGGTGTGACATTCAAGTTGAACTGCACAAAACACTCTTAAAACATAAGTGTTTCGAGTAGCGAAGCAAAATGTCGCAATAGCAACAAGTTGAATCGATAGCCCTGTTTTAACAGAGGCAAAAAAGGAAACAATTACTTGCCGATAAAGGAGGATGAAACAAACGGTGACAGAAAGAAGCATCTAACTTATCTTGGATGGAAAACAAAGTAGGACAGTAGCATTTCTAAAACGGTTGCATTGATTCATATTAACAGAGACATTCTCTTGAAACAACATTCGTTAAAAAATGTAATTTACTTTTAACAGTGGCATTGCTTCAATTTTCCAGCGGCATTCTTAGATTAACAACAGCAAAATAGTTGTATGGGACATGCCAGCACCATGTGCGTCCACACGTATAAATGGGTGATGCAGAGCAAGTAGCCAAGCAGCATATATGCGATGGTCCCATATTTGTTCTCTTTGAACCTTCTTCCTATGTGAGGGCAGCAAATCTAGTCCTGCACAAACTACCCGACCCCCAGTTTCTTTCCCTTTTCAACAAAGAGATCGGTTCCTTACAGATGTGTGTACTGGGTTACCCCCTTTTTCCCTTTTCGACCTACAAAGCGGCTGGATAGCCAGTCTATACTACTTTCTGCCCCTCCTTTCCTCATTGAACCACGTCCTAGATTCTTGCTCCAGCCCACCGCACCCTTCTTTCCTCTTTGAACCAAGACCTAGATTCGACTATAGATCGAAAAAGATCCACATGCAGCTAGAGCAACGACAGTTTCAAAGAAACTTATACCTTAGGGTCGTCGGGATGTGGCAAGGCGTGCGGCGGGAGGCCGGATCTGCCCACACTATGTACGGCAGCGAGGAAGAAGGGATCTGTGGCCCTCCCGCACAGGCGCTGGGTGAAAGAGAACAGCGCAGCCGGCAGTGGATTGCCTCCCTCGCCGAAGGCGATAGAGTGAACGCTGCACCTCCTCCCCTTCCTGGTGCGACGGGATACGGATGCCTCCTTCACCAGCTGTGAGGGGGGAGAGAGAGACAAGAGGCCAACGCAGTCTTGTTTAGATCTGGTGAAGAGAGGGTGAGAGACTGTGAATATAGCAAACCCTAGCAAATGAATGCTGAGCCTCCAGCGTGTAACATATATGTAGTGCGGCGAGCGTGTGGAGAGTGCAAACCCTAGCGAACAAGCGCTGAGGCTCCCGCTTATATATATGACAGGTGAGCCACCCACATTTTGGGCCCACCTGTCATAAATCCAAAGGCAGGTGCACTAAGTCAATGAAGCTGCGTCCATATAGTACTCTCGTGTATACGACTAATATATAGTGGAGTGGTTTTCTTATTCTCTCCATAACAATCGTTTTAAATTGTGTAAGTACGAAACGAAACTCTTTATTTAATGTACAGTGAAGAAAACTAGTACTACTTCCGATGAACTAACGATCCACGCCCACGCATCCTGGTCGCACTTCCTGTCCTTCACGTGTGGTACACTACCCTCCCTTAAGTGACCAACCACACATGCGCCAAATTATCGGAAACGTGTGAGAGTGTGTACAAATAAAGAATTTTAATTTCAATTATCGGAAAGGTTTGAGAGTATTACAAAGTTTGACTTCAGTCAAATCTAATATGCGGAGTAAATAAAAATGAAGGGCTACTACGTCCATCCGGGTTTTTAGTCCACACCATTTTTTAAATCAAAGTTAATAGCTGGACAAATAAAATTACAGGGGAGCTGGAGACAAAGTTGTGAGAAGGCTTAGAAATCAATACAAAAATTATGCTCTTAGTACCAACGTCGATCCTTCTTCGAGGAAACACTTGGTTCATAGCCAATTGTGTGATAAAATTGCACCAACGTGAAAGACGACTGCGTCTCCAACGCAACCAAGGTGAACTGACGAAGGATATCATCTTTGTGCGTAACAAGCAAAGAGCACTGATGGAAGACAGGTTATTTTTCATTGAAAATCGATCAGCTTCACCAGCCGATGCAACCATGAGGCGCAACCATGAGCATCGATAGGTCATCGTGGTGATGCATCATCCATTTGGCATCAAGTTTGGGTGAGGCACCTATGAAGTTCGACAAATCCTCACTGTGGTCTGTTTCTTCTTAGTAATCAAGCTCGAGGAAGGAAGAACCACATGGCAGAAGACAGTGAGGCGGAACAACAATGGCCATCCAATTTTGTGCAGTTCCACTAAAATTGAGGAAGACATGCCCGGGTATGGAGACACGCATCGCTGTTTCCAAAAATATAAAAAAGGGTTAGCAACGACATCTCAATTGTCAATAAGAATTAATGAAAAGTACACCAACAAACAGAAGCATCATAATTATCTTGATGGGAACTAAACCAGGATACCCGAGAAAAAAAGCATTTCTTCATTTAACCAGTGATAGTACTACCACCATATGGACAATGACCGCACAACCACCATGTACTTTTTGTCGAAACAACATGTATACCTCCACCGAGGCATAAATCAGGACAACTTTTCGAGTGGCATTTCCTCCATAATAGTACTAGTAGGTGATGTTGGACCAGCCGACGAACCCTAGCTACTATGCATGGGGAGCTGGGGAGTAGTCGCATAGAAGAAAACCCGCATACAGCGACCTGGGGAGCTGAACTAGTACAAGAAGTTATACCTCAGGTGGGCGAGATGTCGTTTAGGTGGGCGGGCGGGATCTGCCCACACGATGGCAGCGAACAAGGGCGCGGAGGATCTTCGTCCACGCCAGCGCCGGCTCCGAGAGGACAGTGCGCATCGGCTTCCTCCGTCGCCGACGGCGACAACGTCAATGCTGCACCTCCTCACCTCCCGTGGCGGATGGGATTCGGCCGGATCTGTGACCACCGGTGAGGAGAGAGATAGAGTGGACACTGTCATCTTGTTTTGATATGGAGAGGGTGAGAGAGCGAGACGCGAGAAACTCTATCAAACAAGAGGCTATAATGGAGTAAAAAAATCTCTCCATAGCAGTGGTTTTAAATAGAATACACGCATTCCCGGAAAAAAGAAACGAAAACTGGCGGACAATTTTTCTAACGTACCAAGAAAGAAAACTTGATCAAAAACACGCCCCCGCTTCCAGGTCGCGAGAGTAGTCGCGCATAGACATGCATATCCGTGTTTACGTAAAATTCCATTTCCATCTCCATCTCCAATCATATTTGTCCAACTGGCACATTATTTACGTTTTTAATTATATACGCAGCAATATTAACGTACAGCATCTCTTGTTTGCGCACGTCCGGACCACTGCCACGGCCGGTCCTGACCAACCCGAACCCTCTTCATCACCCGCGCGTGCTTCCCGCCCGAAACGGTCAGTGCCGCATTCATGCCCGGCCAGAGCGGACGCGACCTCTCACTGGCGCCGGCATTGAAGCGGCGCGCCGGCCGAGAGTGCGTCGCCCACGCCGCTTCTGGGTGCACGCGGCTGCTCCGTGTTCAAAGGTCGCAATAGCCGGCTACAACATGCGTAAAAAGTTCTTGGGAGTCCGTGCTACAGCTAGCTGTCCTCCCCCAACTCGTCAATCTCTTCCAGTAGTGCTGGTACTCCATGGCGCGATCCATCGACAAGCAGGCGGGAAAGTTATCATATACTCGGTTTGCGGTGAGTGGCATGCCGAGCGACCGTGTGGGGTCGAGCCGTGGAGGAGGGTGAGACACGAACACGACAGACGTGATTTAAACATTGGTTTTGCTCGATGGCGCGATCCAACGAAACGAAACGTTGGTTTCTCTCTGTTTCCATTTTTTCTCCGGAAAAACGGAAACTTTCCACTCCATTTTAATTCCTATTCCAAGGTTGCCCCGTTACAACATTCCATCAAATACAAAGGAAAACTAAAACGCATGCTGATGCATCTCAATGGTTCACAGATCATAGCCAATATTTACTTCACAACTAAAGAAAAAGGTTGTGAGAGCGTGTAAGAAAGAAAAACTACTGATAGGGTCACTACGACTTAAACCCTAAACCCTAAACATGATTTAATTTCCTGGCCATGTAGAACCTGTCGAAGGAAAGACGGCTGGCACCCTCAGATCATACGATGATTTTGTGCAGTTCCACTAAAATTGACCTGAGCATCCCTGATGGCAAAGATATTGAAGAAGTGTGATTAGAATAATAGTACTGGCACTAGTTCATGAGACAAACTCATCACAAGTAGAAGCCGGTAGAAGTAGAGAAAGATCCACATGGAGATGGAGCTACGGCAGTGGAGCAAGCCGGCTCCAAAAGGAAGATGGACTACCTGGGACGTCGGGCTGTAGCTAGAAGGGCGGTTGGGACGCGGCATCGGCCCATACCGCGGTGACCCCCGATTGGGATGCACCGACTGTGGGTTTTCTCACTCGCCGATGTCGACCGCGTCTACGCAGAACATTGTTCCCTTCCCCCAGCTGTGGGATCAGGCCCGTCGTTCTATGCTTGTGAAGAGAGCAACCTAAGCAAGCAGGCTTGTAGCTTAGGCTCCTGCTAGTGTATATATAGTGGTTTTGTTTTTATCTCCATATCAACCATTTTATAATGCGTACGTGTCATTCAAGAGTGAAATGATGGTTGCTTCTTCCGACTAACTTACTGTGTGATTTGACTGCTCCTTAGTGGCCCCTACACGTACTCCCCCTACGTGTATGCAACAGTCACACGTACACATGGACGCAAAAACGCGCGCGACACCCTAATGCATGCATGTCCGAGCACACCACGGCACACACACGGTCACGCTCAAGTGCTCAACCTACACGTGCATGCACACACATACTCAGTCAAGGTGAGCTAGTGACCGTATAAACACCGGAAAATATATATATTGAGCGCAATGAGCGTATTATGAAGTCCACTGGCCGTATTTTTACAAATATACAGTGACAGACAGTGTATTTATCTCGTTTGAAATTAAGACAATATTAACCGGAGAGGAGGCAGTATGGACTAGCATTACTTTGCTGTGTCCCGTCAACTTGCCGAACGAGGAGAAGGTTGCAGGACGGGAGAAGCTTGCGCGCGGTGGCTCGCAGGACAAGGAGAAACTTTTGACTAATGCAAGCTCTCCCTCGCTCAGGCGGTGGACGTGCAACAGTTAATTCGGTGTCAGATTGCCAGAAGCATACACTATACTACTAGTGCTATTATTGTTCAACTTCCCGAATAGGCGAACAGCCAAGCGCAAAGTAAACAGGTCAGCAAACCTTGCGGCGCATCTTCGTGCGAACCGTGCTTGCTGCACTTTGAATGTGGCCAAGAGCTGGCTTGATGAAACACCTCGCTTCCTACTTCTTTTTTTGCGGGGTACCTCGCTTCCTAGTGACCAGTGTCTTGGCTGATCGTCCTAAGAATGCTTATATATGAATAAAGCTCTCTCATTTACCCGCAAAAAAGATTAAGCCATATTAACCCGAAAGGAGGGAGTATGGACTAGCACTACTTTTTGGTGTGTCCCGTCAACTCGCAGAACGAGGAGAAGCTTGCAGGACAAGGTGAAGCTCGCTTACGCCTTTTGACTAATGCAACCTACCCTCGGTGGACATGCATCAGTCCATTCGGTGTCAGATTGTCAGAGGCATACACTGTAGTACCCAACATGCGGAGTACCATCATTGTTCGACTTCACGAAGAGGCGAAGAGCCAAGCGCAGTAGTACGAGTAGTACTACTACTAGAACCGCATGGTGGAGCGTCTGTACTCTTATTTTTTTATCTTTGATAAAGTACACGTTTATTCCGGAGAAGGGCGGAAAACGGCAGCCCAACATGTAATGAATGATATCGATCAACCAACCATGCTCGAATATATCTTGGCCTCCGTGCGAGCCCGTCTATGTGTTCTCGCTCCTCGTCTCTCTCAAGGAACGGCGGGTTGGCTCTTTGCCGTCAATTGAGATTGGTTGCTCACACTCCTGTCCCACATGTCAGTGATATGCCAAGAGGAGGTGCGTTGACTGACTGGCCATACGCATACTTGGTTTTGCACCTTCATACTACTCCTCCCTCCGTCACAGTTTACAGGGCGCACTTCATTATGATGCATTTCTCTTAATGCATTTCCACCACCAGAGAGACTTTAGACGCGTTTGGTTTAATGCTCAATTAATTAGGGCGTGGTAACCGCAATCAAGTCCACAATTTTCTCTCCATGTACTGTACTACTACGGAGTGGAGTAAGTGCATGCATGTGTGTACCCGGGGTGGAAGCACTGCATGCATGTGTGTACGCATTATTCCTTCTAGTAATAGACGCCGTGCTATAACTACCAATGCTATTTCTCAGGCCGATCGCTAGTCGGCTTGGTCCCACAGATTTTTTTTTTCTGAAGCGCGCTGTATAAACAGTGACGGATGGAGTAGTATGAGCGGATTCAAAGAAGAGCGTATTGATGGTTGCTTCTTCAGAGCAACTTACAGTGGGCAAGGTGGGGCTTATGATTTGACTGCTCATTACTCACTATTAATGCGGCGCAACGACCGGGCTGAGTCTCCCATGCGGTTGTGCACTACCCCCTCGGTTCTTAAATAGACTCCGGAGTATTTGTCTTTCTAGAGATTTCAACGAGTGACTACTCAAATATTTGTCTTTTTAGAGATTTCAAATGGACTGGCACATCCGGATGTATATAGACATATTTTAGAGTGTAGATTCACTCATTTTGCTCCGTATGTAGTCACTTGTTGAAATCTCTAGAAAGACGAGAATATTTAGGAATGGAGGGAGTACACATACGAAGCAAAATGAGTGAATCTACACGCTAAAATATGCCCGTTTGAAATTTGTAAAAAGACAAATATTTAGGAACGAAGGAGTATAATTTTGTGCATGGCACATGGACCCGGATGATGAAGAGGCTTCTGGCAATGCTATCAAGCTTCCATCATTTGTTTACATAATTGACGTACTATACAAATAATTTTCCAGCGACATGAAATTGTACAATGGTGTGATCTTTCAGCTTTTGTTTCGCGTGTCTTGCCATCGATGCTCTTTCGGAAACAATAAAAAACTAACTTCCTTGCTAATGCATGTCAATTATTAGCAGATCAGAGCTAATAATTACATCACAACTGAAGACAGAGTTGTGAGAAGGTGTTCAATTAAAATTGATCCATGCTTTCATTGGCAGCAACGTCCCCCCAGCTCTGTCTAAATCAACAAGGCATGTTGGGAAAAAAAAAGTAGCTGTCTGGAGCATGCAACATTCCGATCATTTTGTGCAGTTCCACTAGAATAGAGCTGAGCGTCCCTGTTCCAAAGATATTAAGTGTGATTACGATAATAGAGGACTGCTGATGAAACAATAAACACACAAATAGAAGCCGGTCACCTTTGCAGTCTCTCTTAAGACTAACTAGTTGGAGAAGATTAGGCTCAGAGTTGGATGAGGAGGATAGAGCAAAACCAATCTCCCTTTGTGCAGTCGCACTGAAATGTAGAGACGTTGCCCGTGTGACATTTTAGTACAACTGCACAAAACACTCTTAAGAAAAAAGTGATTTGTGCAGTTCACCAAAAGGTCGCAATAGCAACGAGTAGAAAGGAAACAATTACTGGCCAATAACAGTTGATGACACATGCGATGACAAAAAAGAAGCATATTCCTTGTCCTAAGGGAAGATAACAACACGGTTGTGTTTGTCTAAAACGGTGTGAGGACGAGAATGCAATATGGAAAGTACGCCGGACGAGCTACGTTTTGGGCAAAGAACTATGGAAGATCCACATGCAGTGACGTGGGAAGACGGGCAGTGGAGCAAGGCCGGAGGGGATACCTGGAGGTCGTCGGGATGTAACTAGGTGAGCGGCGGCGGGCGGAATCTGCGAGCAGGTGGCATACGCCCTGCCGCGCTGGAGCTTGGTCAGAGAGAACGGCGTGTACCACGGATCGGGACGTGCTGCCTCGGCGCCGTCAAACGGAGAAACGATGCACTTCCTCCCTTTCCCCCGGCGGACGGGATGCGGCCGGATCAGTGACCAACGGTGAGAGAGAGAGAGGCCACCGCACTCCCTTTCCCCCAGCGGACGGGATGCGGCCGGATCAGTGACCAACGGTGAGAGAGAGAGGCCACCGCACTCCCTTTCCCCCGGCAGACGGGATGCGGCCGGATCAGTGACCAACGGTGAGAGAGAGAGAGGCCACCGCAGCCTTGTGTGAGATACTCTGAAGAGCGACAAACCAGGCAGGCAGGCTCCATTGTATATAGTGAGCGGACTACCTTTTTCTCCATAAAAATCGTTTTATATTCTATGTACGTGCCATTGAGCGCTATAACTTTATTTAAAAATAATGCGGCAACGCGTCAAGTCGAACTTTGTTTCATACACACGTGGTACACGACCTCCCTAGGTAAACAACCGCTATAGGCATTCAAATTAGCACGTGGGCTGCCATTTCGTAAAGAAATGAGCTCCACCGTGTACCCGCGCGGGTGTGGCTGGGCACGAAGCGTGAGTACGTGCACGGTGCACCTATTCTCTTCTTGTATACGTACACCACCTACGTGGGGTTGTGTGAGAGAGATACAAACCTAGAGAGATATAGGGTGTGGGTTCTTGAGAGTTTTTTGGGGGGGTCAATCAAAAAATGTAACATATGCAATGTGTGTGAAATAGAGTCCTGGATATAACATATATATAGAGGGGGCGATCCACGAGAAGAGAGTGGAGGTATCATGGGCTTGAGGTGTCCATAGAATCGAAGAGAGGGATGATGTGTGTGTGTGTGCGCGCGCGATCGATAAAGAGTGTCATCGAATTTGTGTGTGCCCACGTCAAAGATATAGAGTGGCTGGCCTACTGGAACGTGAGATGGGACATGTGCAGTTTGTCTCTGTGGCATGGATACCTACCTGCAGCGCTCGACTATCGGTGTGTTGGGGGAAGAGGGAGGCCCAATTAACTATAGAGGTACAATGGCTGGTATATGTGTGGAGGAGGAAAGAGGCCTGCCTCATGTATTAAGGAGATCGATCTGCCTCATGTATTAAGGGAGATCGATCGGCATCCATGCATATGTGCAGGAGAGGAATAAGGTTGGGAGAGAGACAGAGCTAGAGTGTTGGAGGGGGTGGTAGTGGAGTTGCTTCTAACAAATGGTGGGATAGGCTTGCTAGACAAACGGAGGGCACGCCCGCAATATCAATAAGAGAGGAGATGGCTGCTTGTTGTCTGTGCACATGCGTGTGAGAGATGGGTCAGGAGGCATGCACGAATGATGAGGGGGGACGATGTGGCTGTGGTAAGCAGATGTAACTACATAGGAAGATCAATCGCCCTTTGTTAGAGAAAGGAGAGACATAACTTGTGAGGTACGTCGATCGATGGGGGGGTAGTTAAAGTCGATCTAGGTATATGTTGGGAGATCGATCGGTATACATGCATGTGTGTGTTAGAAGCAAATGAGGCACGAGGAGAAGGATAGAGAGAGAGGGATGCATGTAGGAGGTGGTACGAGAGGCATACTATATCGAGGGGGGAGGAGTGTGCGAGTACGAGAACGATGAAAAGAGTGGTGGGAGTGAGGCATGGACGGTGACAAGAGAAGAGGGGAAGCTTGTGTTTGTGCTAGGCACACCTGGCTAGAGAGGCATATCGATCGATGTGTGCCGTAAAGAAGGAGCTGGGGGGCCTACACACACCGTGGGTGAACGACCTAAAGTGAAAAGACGAATTTGCGCGATGGAGCTAGAGAATGCTGAGGGAGGGTGAGAGGGATGCGGGCGTGTGCATGCACAAGAGAAAGTTAGCGCTAGCTACAAAGATAAGAGGGTTGTGTGGGTGTAAAAGACGAATAGAGATCATATATACTTCATTATAAAAAGCGAATTCGGATATTTGAAGAATTTATCATAGTGTTTCAAACCAACGCATGTGTGAATATATATAACGATGATACACATGGTGTGGTTATGAACATGTTATACTACATTTAATATATTTTATCTCTACTCTTATAAAAAACGGAGTTGTTGATGATGGTGTGCCTGCCATCCTGCATTATAGGCCGTCCGATTTATATCTGGCGGATAGCAAGGAAACTATGATGGTTGAAGTTGGCAACAATCATGATTGTAGATTCTTATTGAAATAGAGAAACGAATTCAAATTTAGTTCGAATTGCAGCGGTAGTATAGACATTTGGAATGCACTAAAATGTTGGTATGAGTAGGTTACATGCATTATACAGCAAGCGAAAAAATTTAATTGGACATAACATGGATTCATACTCCCTCCTTCCATCTATATAGGGCGTAATGAGATTTTTAAGACCGCCTTTGACTATTGACAAGATTAATAGTACATGACATGCACAATGTGAAAATTATATCATTGAAAGAACCTTTCACAGACGAATTTAACGGTGTGCTTTGTGTAAGTTGCATGTCATATATCATTGCTCTAATATTTGGTCAAAGCTAGCATCAAAAAACGCATTAGGCCCTATATAGATGGAAGGAGGGAGTAGCTTTGAATAGCATTTGTATAGTAAAACGGGGCAAGACTCTCTCTTTGTGTGGTGTGAATAGTTTTATTTTTTGTTTTCTTTTTGGTTGAGGGAAGTGCGAATTGATTTGGTACGTACAAGTACAATATTACTACACGTTAGGCTTGTCCCTAAAATTCAACCCGCATCTTGTTATATCCCAAAAATTCAGATATCGTGCTCCCAAAACTGGCGCCTTCACAACCCGCGCCTTGCTATCCCGAAATTACAACGCGCGCGAAAACTCCCTCTAGCTGCCAAATCCCGACACGCGAAATCCCCCTTCTAACCCTGAGCCGAAAGGGCCGCTAGTTCAAATTGGTGGGGGGTACTTTTGTAACACACCCTACATTTTGGACAAGCGCGTCCCTAAGTCATGCTTCACCCCCTCCCATCGCCCCCTTTTCGCCATTCGAAATCCCAGGCCGCCATAACCTCTCCGCTCCAGCCGCGAAACCCCACCCTCCTCCGTCTGCCACGTCACCGCTACCCAGCCGGAGCCTCTTCCCCGACGACATCATCCACCGCAATAGCTCGACGTCCCTCGTCCACCTCCCCGAATGAGGATCCGTCGTCCATCTCGCCGTCCCGCCGGTTCAGCCGCCCCATCCTCCACCTCCAAGGAGCTGCTCCGACGATCGCCTCGTCTATCGCGGCTACTCCATCCCCACAGCGTCGCCTTAACCTGCTCCACTGGAACCGCAACATCCTCACCGACTCCTCGGACGAAGCCGAGGCCTACTCGGCGCCACCAAAGAGGTTGTACACTCATCGCATCGCACCTTCTCCTTAACTCGACCTCCTGGCGCTGACGGTGCTCCATCCCGCACCCCCATGGAGCGGCTACCTTGAAGCCGGCGCCGAGGGCGACATCTCCACGGTGGCTCTCCCCCAGTGCGAGGCCCCTTCAGCGGCGGCGTCCATACCAGCCGGATCTGCTGCTACTGCTCCGGCTCTCGCTCGCTCGCTCGCGCTGCTACTGCTGCTCCGGCTCTCGCTCGATCGCTCGCTCGCCCAGCTGCTGCTGCTGCTCTCCCCCTCGCTCGTGCTGCTGCTCTGCTCCGATTAAGCCACACTTCAGTCAACTGAATCGACTTTTGGGTCAGTCGATTTTCAGGGGTTGGGGGGCTCGCCGGAGTTAAGGAAGAACCACCCGCAGCGGGGACGAGGGCTCGCCGGAGAGGTACCCCACTATCTATCTTAGGATTCAGGGTGGGGGCGGGGGCCTAGAGGGCTGGCTGGGGCGGCGGTGGCGAGTTGTTTCGGGGCGGCGAGGCGGCGCTGGGGCCAGCGGTTCGGCCGGTGGTGGCTGGTGGCTCAGGGGGGTGCAGGTTGAAGATGAACTGCAGGCCCTCTCTAAACTACATGTCAAGTGCCTCTCTGCTATCATTGCGTTCAGTTTCGACACTAGCATTCAGATTCCACAGTAAATTTCAGTTTCGACAGTTAAGTTCAGAGTCAACAGTTTTTACCTCATCTGTTGTAGTCAGGTGGTTTTTGGTGATGTTAATTTTACATCCATTTTACATCATCTATTGGAGATGCTATTAGAATCCCACTTGAGATTGACGATGTCTGTCTTGTGCTGCTTCAGCCTTGACGTCTTACGGCTCACCGGAGCTGCTCCAACGACAGAACGATCCATCACAACAGAGCAGTGCCCTGGACGCCGTCTACAGATTCCTCAGATCTCCCTCCACACCTCCGACAGCCACCTCTGCCTCAACTGCTTCGGCGACCAACCCAATGATGCTGAGGTCGACACGGCTACGGCAAAGAGGTTGTACACTTGTTGCATCACTTATTACTATACATTCACGTCGATCCATTAGGGCTATTTTGGTTCAACGGAAAAACGTCGATCCACTGGTTGTTACCATCACTCTAAATTTCTGCATGCTCTCCTTACATAATCTCACCATATTTTTTTCGTATGCATGTCAGATATTGTACACAGTCATGCTGAACATGTAGAGAAAAAGAGAAGAGTTTTGCGCGACAATACAATGTCATGCAGACATCGCTCCATGGTGGGTTCAATGGCAAACCCTCCCCACCTCTCTCCAGATTGTAATCCAGAGGAAGATATCTGTTCTGAGGCGGATTCAGACGCCGCTGACCACTCCTATTTACCCCCCAAGGTGTTTGCTCTACCTTGGCATGATGATGTTAGTCATATCATGCATATGTTGCCTTGCAGTGCCTACTTTTGACATCATATATGTCATCTGCTTAGTTTAGACATGTTCTGTAATGCCACCTGTTTAGTTTCTATATCATATATGGGAATTATGCAGTCTCATGTCTTTTAGCCAGCCATAATATATGTGAAATGTGCAATGCCATCCTGTTTAACCAGGCATCATATATTTGAATGATATCTTGCCCATCCTTTTCTTCATTACATTTCCATTTGTCGACAATGTTTGTACATTAAACTACTCTTCCTGTGAATCAGCCATTTGGGTGGGAGATGGAAAAATCTGGAGTGAAAACAAGGCCTTCAGAGCAGACAGTGCTACCTGTCGAAGCAGATCTCTTGTTGGGTCCTGATAGCTCCTCGGAGATGGATTCAGAGACAGATGACCAGTCCTATTCCCCCACTGAGGTGTATGCTCTAACGTGGCACGGTTATACTGCTCATATCATGCATACGGTGTCTTGCATTGCATAGTTTAGACATCATATACACAATACTCAACACCATGTTCTTAGTTCAGACATCATATCGAATGCCCTCTGTTTAGCATATAAATCACATATGTGAATTAAATGATGCGATCATGATTACTTAGATAACATGTAGGTGAATTATGTCATGCGATCCTGTTTAGTTATTCATCATATCTTTGAATTATGTTATGCTATGCTATCCAGTTTAGATAGACATCATATATGTGAAATTATGTCATGCTATCCATTTTAGTTAAACAATATACATGTCAACTATTTCATGCCCTCTTTTTTCCACACTATCTATTGCATCTGTCTCTCATACAATGTCTGTACATTCAACTATGTTTCCTGTTTATCAGCCATTTGAATTGGAGCGGGTGATGCCAGTATCTAGCGGACTAAAAACACGGTCTTCAAATAAAACAGTGCTACCTCTTGGTGGAGATAGCACCCCGGTTGTACATGCACAAGAACCAGCCCTACCACACATAACCCAAACTCTCGCAGATTGTACCCCTACTGCGATGGACAGAGAACCAGCTTCACCCAATCTAACCCCAACCCCAGCCGATAGTAACCCAGTTCCTGTTGACACAGCACCATCTCCACCACAGAGCTCCCAAACAAGAGCAGTTAGTAAGGCAGCTCCAGTGCCCAAAGGGCCAGTACTATCATGGCGAACCCCAACTCCACCAGTTAGTACGCCTATTCCTGTGGAGGAAGCACAACCAGCTAGTCGTAGTTTAGCATCTATCGCATTTGATGTTGTTAAATCGTATGTGCGTATCTTCCCATCTTGGAAATATTATACTGAAGATGAAGGAAAATGCCAGTTGCAGGTGTTTGTCCAGGAGTTATGTGTAAGTAATGTTATTCATGGCAATTACTTTGCTTCGTCCCATACTACCTCCATGATGGTTATAATACAACAAATTTTCCCATTTTTCTCTATAGAGAAGGACCGATTTGGAAACTCAGGATGAGATAACCTGTGTTAATACCTCTGCTATCTTCAAGAATGCTTGGTGGCAGTATCGGAATTACCTGAAGAAAACGTACTTCACCGGCAAAGAAACTCATCAAATTCCCTTACGTTCTCCTGAGACACATTTACTGAACGATGACTGGGAACGCCTTGTTCTGTACTGGTCCCGAACCAAGAATGTGGTAAGGTCTGTGAGCTCATTTTCTATTTTTTAGTATTATATTCTTGCGTCTTACTGTACTCTGTTCATGTAGAACAAGTGCCTAAACCTGAAGAACAACTGTTCTAATTTAAGATTCCATTGCTATCATAGTTCAAAAAAGCGCTAGGCGTTAATTGTGCGCTTTGCCACCGCCTTGCGCTTTACTGACCAAAGCGCATGCTTATGCGCAGTTATGCACAGATTATGCGTAGTTATGCGCAATGCGTTTTGCCAACGCCTAGAGCCTAGGCGCGCTTAAGCGCTCGCTTAGGCGCGCCTTTTTTAACTATGATTGCTTTGCTCTTGTATCACTGTATTTACTCATACAAACTTATTTTTAAATTGAAGGATCCAATCGAAACTCCAATGGCACAGCAGGTATGTTCACGCATGTTTCTTTAACAGGTTTGCTCTTATCAATAGCTCTGTTGATTTCAATTTCAATTGTGTATACAGTTGACTTTCATATCATGCACATTACTAGCATCACAATAGAGCCAATAGTGTTGTTGTACATGTAGACGCGTGGTACCCATCTGAAATCTTGTTGTGCCGTGTAGTTTCCCACGCTTTGTATTCTTTCACTGCTTCTTTGTCTTGAACTGATATGATTTGAACCGTGTCTCTATTTTGATTTGGCAAGACAATGCAGTGACCATAGGACATAGATATATGTTTGTTTGATGCTTTTATTATGTACTAGTACTTGGCAATAGAAGACTTGGTAGTTTAATCCTGTCCACCTTACTAATGAACTGGTTCACCGAAATGAGTTTCATATACTAGTACATGCTAAACTTGTTATGTGTCTGCTTGTTTCTTCTTTTAGAATGCTGACAGAATATTGGGGAAGAGTGCCTTATTAAGCAATGGTAAAGGAAGTAATGCAGATAAGGTTCAGGATAGTGACACATCCTTGTTGGTCTCCAACAAAGCTGATAAAACAGCTAAGGAAGACTATCTTGAAGACAGCGAGACAACCCCAAAGTCCTGTCTTGGTTTAGTGTTCGAGTTACTGGCCACTACCGCTTGCACAAGTTATTCAAACTCACTGTCTGAATCAGTTCGGTTTCTTGAGTCTCAACTACAAGCTGAAAGACATCGATCAGCTGTGCTGCGACAAGAAGTGGAAGGACTGCGGAAGTCCCTGGAGCATTCAGATGCATACTTTCTGGTGCAACAGCAAGCGTTGGAGGATTTTAGCGCCAAGCAGGACAAAGCTAATCAGCTTGCTAAGCTTATTGCCAGCATGGTAGATACCCAGGATAACGTTCCTTGAGCTCTTCTGAAGTTGTTTCAGTTATGCTCTTGTTTTGCTGCCGCGTTTATTTGCACTGGTGGCCAATTTTGACGTCCAGTGTATGTAATGTGTTGCTTTGTTCCCTATATTTGCACTGGTGGCGAACTTTGATGCCCAGTGGATGTAATATGTGTAATAGCGGTAATAGGCTAGCGTTAATTGCTTGCTTATTTATTTCCTTATTGTCTTGTTTAGTTGTTTGCTTGTAGTCACTGCAGTTCTTTTTCTGTTTTTTTCTAGTGGCCACAATAGCCTATTTTTGGTAACTAGGCCAAAATAATCGTGGCAACACACGGACTGTTGTAACCATGGGCCTCCTACAGGCCGTATGATCCATGGGCCTTCGTCCGGCCGTAGGATCCATCGGCCTTCTATACGGGCCTTAGGGTCCATGGGCCTTCTATGGGCCGTAGGGTCCATGGGCCTTCTACGGGCCGTACAATCCATGGGCCTTCTACGGGCCGTACTATCCATGGGCCTCATACGGGCCGTAGGATCCATGGGCCTTCTACGGGGCGTATCATCATTTCGCCAATCATGGGCCGTACTATTCGTGGACCATAACGAGCCGTTAATAGGCCGTATTTGATAACTCTATGAAAACAGCCCAACGGGGTTTTTTTTACATGAAAACGGCCCAACGTATTAACGGTCCGCAAACGGGCCGACTGTAACGACGGGCTGAATTTGGCCCACAAGCAGAAAATGACAGTAACGGGTCGTATGTAACCGATGCTGCAAATGAGCCCAAGAATCAATGGGCCCTGAGAAGACCGAAAGATAACTTAGGCTGGAAACGGCCCAATGGAATAACGGGCCATTAATGGGTATAAAGTGATACACTGTTCATTACGGGCCAGTTTCACCATGGGCCGTTAATGGGCCAAGAGTTACAAATGTCCTCATATGGGCCGAAAGAAGTCATGGGCCACACATGGGCCGAAAGTTAAAAAGGGCTGAATCATATTGGACGGCTCAGATGACGCTACTCGGCCTAATTCGGATAGGGCGTAACGGGCCCTGGGTTAGCGGGCTGTAAATGGGCTATATGCGAACAGGCCGTTAACAGGCTTTCCGTGGGCCGGCCCGCCACCTTTTGACCAAGTCAAACGGGCCGGCATTTTCACAGGAATGGGCCTCTGTTGGGCCGTGCCACGTGTAGCCATATCATAGGCGCCTTCGGTCCAATGAGCGGATGACATCTGTCCCAACGGTGAGCCGACACGTGTTTCCTCCAGCCAATGATGATTTTACACGTGGAAAATCCCCATTGGTTGGGGCTGTTAACGGATTATCGGATCCAAAACCCGACCCGATAGCTTAACGGCATTCCGTTACGGTGGATGCCACGTGTCGGTCACCCTTGACGAAAGCACTTCTGTGATGCGCGATTTATCGTCATGGAAGTGGACACTTCCGTGATGATAATTTTGGTAATGTCATGGAACAGTTCTACGGCAGCACAGGTATGACTATCTTGATTCTGTCATAAATTTGTCATGGATGTACATGCATGACAAATAACGCGACCTACTGTGATAAACACGTATCATCACGGAAGTGTATTTTTTTGTAGTGCTTGTCACCTCAGCTCACAAGGCAATAAAGATCTCACAAGGATTTGCAAGGAATTAGCTGAAAGATTTGCAATGAATTGGATGCAGGGAATGCAGAACAGAACAGAAAAGAAAAGAAAAGAAGAGATCTAGATGAAGTTTTTTTTGAAAGGGGAAACAAATATGCATGAGACAAATGCAAGAGCACAGAGGAACACAAAAGAACTTCATCTAGAATTGGTCGGTGACAAAGTCACCTATGTTAGAGTATATTGACTTAGGATTCAAGTGAGGTCACTTGATCATAGGTCATACTCATCGTTTAAGCTCAAAATGGGGTTACCATTTTTTGTTTAAGCATCTTGATGTATTCACATCTTGTTGAGTTGCTTTGACCCATGACTTGGGGTAAAGCTTCTCTAAGATGGAATAACATACCTTGGGTGGTGGTGTTGATCTTGATCATGTAGTTGAACTTGTGTGGGTTGCTCAAGGTTGGTGTAGCTCATCAAGAATTTGGGGCGCCACTTGGAATTTGAGTTCATCTACCTACATGGGTTAGTCTTGCAAGGAAGAGCACTTGTGTATCCAAAATGACAATCATAAAGCTTAATATAGAATTTGTCAAAGGATATGTTTGAAGGGTTTCGTGCTTCCTTGTCTTCAACCACCATTGTGTAGAGACTTGGTGATGTAGAAATTGCTCAAGATGTGAGTGAGTTGCAATCTCATAGATTTAGATTCATCCAAGTACCTACAAGGGTTAGATAGCATGCAAGGGTGCAAATATATCCAAGACATATAAATAGCATCATGAAAGAAATATCAAGGATTAGTCAAAGGCTCATGCCTTGCATGTATCCAAATGGAGTTCCTACTCCAAGTTTGAAGCATCAATGATGTTCAATTCTCCTCTCAAATGGCAAAAGACTTTCTCATCAAGCGGTTTGGTGAATATATCCGCCAATTGCTTATCGGTGCGAACATGCTTAAGATCAATGTCCCCTTTGGCAACGTGATCTCGAATGAAATGATGACGAACTTCAATATGATTAGTTCGAGAATGTTGCACGGGATTGTGAGCAATCTTGATAGCACTTTCACTGTCACAAAGCAATGGAACATGTTTCACATATATCCCATAATCTTTAAGAGTTTGGGTCATCCAAAGTAATTGAGCACAACATGAACCAGCGGCAATGTATTTCGCTTCGGCGGTGGATAAGGATACCGAGTTTTGTTTCTTGGAGGACCAAGACACAAGAGATCTACCAAGAAATTAACAAGTACCCGAAGTGGACTTTCTATCAACCTTGTCTCCAGCATAGTCCGAATCGGAGTAACCGACAAGATCAAAAGAAGACCTCTTAGGATACCAAATGCCAAAATTTGGTGTGTGTATTAAGTATCTCACTATCCTTTTCACAGCCTTAAGATGACATTCTTTAGGGGCCGCTTGATATCGTGCACACATGCACACACTTAGCATAATATCGGGACGAGAGGCACATAGATATAACAATGAACCAATCATGGAGCGGTAAACCTTTTGATCGCCCGGTTCCCCATCTTTGGTCAAATCAAGATGTCCACTAGTAGGCATGGGTGTAGTCATACCTTTGCATTGTTGCATATTGAACTTCTTGAATAAGTCCTTGGTGTACTTTGTTTGAGAGACAAAGGTACCTTCCTTAGTTTGCTTGATTTGCAAACTGAGAAAGAATTTGAGTTCACTCATCATAGACATCTCAAACTTCTCCGACATTAGCTTTCCAAACTTCTCACTAAAGTGAGGGTTAGTCGAACCAAATATAATATCATCAACATAGATTTGGCATACAAATAGTTCTCCATTAACCCTTTTAGTAAAAAGAGTAGAATCTATTTTTCCAATTTCAAAGCCTTTTTCAATGAGGAACTTGGTCAAGCATTTATACCACGCTCTAGGAGCTTGTTTAAGACCATAAAGAGCTTTGTGAAGTTTGTAAACATGATTAGGTTTCTTAGGATTGACAAAGCCGGGAGGTTGCTTAACATAAACTTCCTCCTCAATTTCACCATTTAGAAAAGCACTTTTAATGTCCATTTGGTACAAGGTGATATCATGGTGATTAGCATAAGCAAGTAAGATGCGAATGGACTCAAGTCTAGCAACGGGGGCATATGTCTCACCATAGTCCATACCTTCGACTTGAGTGTAGCCTTGGGCGACGAGACGTGCTTTGTTGTGAACTACTTGTCCATCTTCATCTTGCTTGTTGCGAAACACCCATTTGGTACCGATGATGTTGTGGTTGTTGTCGGGCTTCTCAACCAATGTCCACACTTGATTTCTCTCAAAGTTGTGTAGCTCTTCATGCATAGCGTTTATCCAATCCGGATCTTCCAATGCTTCTTCAACCTTCATAGGTGCAATGCTAGAGATGAATGAATAATGTTCACAAAAGTTAGCCAAACGAGTTTTAGAGCGAGTGATTCTCCCGGTTTGGATATCATTGTAGATTTGCTCGATGGGATGGTCTTTGGCGACTCTTGCTCGAACTTGTGGGAGCTTTTGCTTGGCTCGGGGTGGAACATCTGCTTCATCTTGTTCTTATTCTTGGCCTTCTTCATTGTTGACATTGTCATTCTCTTGTCGTGGTGGAGAAGGAGGTTGTTGATGTTCATCTTGGTGTGCTTCCTCATTTTCTTCGTCTTGGTGTGTCCCACTTGTGGATGCTTCCGTATCAACTCTTGGTTCACCTTGTCGTGAGGTGGAAGCTTCCACTTGGACGGATGAGGTACTCTCCTTCACCTCCGTTGGACGAATCTTGCCAATAGACAAGTCTTGGATTCCTTCCGAAGGATCTTTATCTCCTACATCAATTGGCAATTGCTCTACTTGTGAGTTAGATTCATCAAACTTCACATCTACCGTCTCTTCAACCTTTCGGGTGAAATTGTTGTAGACACGGTAAGTGTGAGAGTTTGAGCCATAACCAAGTAGGAAACCTTCATGAGATTTAGGAGCAAATTTAGAGCGACGATGTCAAGAATGTAGCACTTTGAGCCGAATACTCGAAAGTATCCAACTTGGGGTTTGTTACCGGTGAGGAGCTCGTATGTCGTCTTGCCGAGTAGCTTGTGAAGATACAAGCGATTTGTTGCATGACAAGCTGTCTCAACCGCTTCCGCCCAAAAGTGTTTTGGGGTCTTGTACTCATCAAGCATCGTTCTTGCCATCTCAATAAGAGTCCGGTTCTTCCTCTCAACAACTCCATTTTGTTGAGGTGTGTACGTAGCCGAGAACTCGTGTGAAATCCCCTCTTCGTCAAGAAAGGTATACACATTTGCGTTCTTGAACTCCGTTCCATTGTCGCTCCGAACCTTCTTGATCTTCACTTCAAATTGATTTTGGGCCTTCCTAGCGAAGTTTTTGAAGATCTTTTGGACCTGTGATTTGTCATCAAGAAAGAACACCCACGTAAGTCTTGAAAAATCATCGACTATGACTAGACCAAATGAGTTACCACCGAGACTCTTGTAGGCATAGGGACCAAAGAGATCCATATGAAGTAGCTCGAGTGGTCTTCTCGTGGTCATGATGTTCTTCACGGGGTGACTCCCTCCAACCTGTTTTCCTGCTTGACAAGCACTACAAAGTCTATCCTTGTCAAATATAACATCTTTTACTCCAAGGATATGATCACCTTTAATAAGCTTATCAAGATTTCGCATGCCCACATGACCTAACCTTCTATGCCACAACCATCCTTTAGAAGATTTAGCAATTAAGCAAGTTCTAGGTTGAGCCTTTTTAGTGAAATCAACAATGTAAAGATCACCTCTACGTATACTGGTAAAGACCATTTTATGATTGTCTCTTCGAAACACTTGGCAATCTACTTCAGTAAATAGGACATTGAAACCGAAATCAGCAAGTCTAGATACTGAAAGTAAATTGTACCCAAGAGATTCAACGAGCATGACGTTTTGTATGGAGCTATCATGTGAGATGGCCACCTTACCGAGGCCAACCACCTTACCCTTTGAGTTATCACCAAAAGTGACATACTTTCGAGGGCCGTCGTTTTCAGCAAACTCACGAAACATATCTTAGTCTCCGGTCATATGATCAGTACATCCACTATAAAGGACCCATTCCTTTCCTTCAGCCATGTAGCCGCGAAGATTAGCCATAAGACCAAAGTGTCTCATCACATCGTCAAGATCATAGTCACCATCATCATCCTCATCATAGTATCCATGTTCAACATTGTCTTGTATTTGATCAATTCCTAGAGAGGGTAATTCGTTAGATAAATGATCATCACAGTGGTCACCTTTATGAATTCTAATAGCTTCGGATATGATATTGCTAATGATTCCAACATTTCCTTTGGCACGCATGAGATTGGTAAGCTCAAATAGACAATCACCAAAGCTAGGATCACTAGAATTCATCTTACTCAAGGCAATAGACTTATGAAGAATTTCATCTAAGTTTTGCAAGGAATAGTTTGGAAATCTTTCCTCAAGAAATCTCCATATAGTGTAGGCATAATCGAGAGTAGGCAAACATCCAATCAAGTTTCTAGGCAAGCCTCTAGTGATAAGATTAACAGTTCTAAGGTTGTGGATCATGTCAATAGACTCATCAAGGGTAGGATGCAAAGGATCAACATGAGGTGCACAAGGGCTAGTAATGTACTTGTTCAAATGATATTCATTGAAAATCTCAAGCATTTCATTTTTCCACTCATGAAAGAACTCTTCATCAAGAATAGGCACTCTACGTCTAAGACTCCCCAACGTAGACTCATCCATCTTCCTCCAATGGTGATTAAACCAAAGCAATGGAAACCAAAGCTCTGATACCAATTGAAAGGATCGAGAAGAGGTGGATAGAGGGGGGTGAATAGACTCTAAGAAGAAAAGTTGCAGTTTTTTAATTTCCTTAAGTTGATGTGGAGTTTTGGCACAAGTTTAAACATTCACAATACATATCAAGCAAGCATGGCAAGAGTATATGAGCAGCGGAAAGTAAAGCATGCAAGTTGCAAGAATGTAAAGGGATAGGATTGGAGTGTGCAAACGGAATTTGGAGACACGGAGATTTTTTATTCATGGTTCCGATAGGTGGTGTTATCGTACATCCACGTTGATGGAGACTTCAACCCACGAAGGGTAATGGTTGCGTGAGTAGGTGGTGTTATCGTACATCCACGTTGATGGAGACTTCAGCCCACGAAGGGTAACGGTTGCGCGAGTCCACGGAGGGCTCCACCCACGAAGGGTCCACGAAGAAGCAACCTTGTCTATCCCACCATGGCCGTCGCCCACGAAGGACTTGCCTCACTAGGGTAGATCTTCACGAAGTAGGCGATCTCCTGGCCCTTACAAACTCCTTGGTTCAACTCCACAATCTTGACGGAGGCTCCCAAGTGACATCTAGCCAATCTAGGAGACACCACTCTCCAAGAGGTAACAAATGGTGTGTTGATGATGAACTCCTTGCTCTTGTGCTTCAAATGATAGTCTCCCCAACACTCAACTCTCTCTCATAGGATTGGATTTGGTGGAAAGATGATTTGAGTGGAAATCAACTTGGGGAAGGCTAGAGATCAAGATTTATGTGGTTGGAATGGAATATCTTGACCTCAACACAAGTGTAGGTGGTTCTCTCTCAGAAAATATATGTTGGAAGTGTAGGAATGTTTTGATGGCTCTCTCCACGAATGAAGAGTGGGTGGAGGGGTATATATAGCCTCCACACAAAATCTAACCGTTACACACAATTTACCAAACTCGGTGGGACCGAATCGTGAAACTCGGTCAGACCGGTTTAGTTCATAATGTGACCGTTAGGCATTTCGGTGGGACCGGTATGATCAACTCGGTGGGACCGATGTGCTAGGGTCAGGGTAAAGCCTCAACTCGGTTTGACCGATTACACAAACTCGGTGGGACCGATTTGGGTAATAAGCAAAACAGAGAGTTGGCCAAGCAAACTCGGCGAGACCGATTGCATATCTCGGTGGGACCGAAATTATTGCAATAGGCAACAGAGAGTTTGCAAGCCCATCTCGGTGAGACCGAAGTGATTAGGGTTTCTGGCAGTGGCTATGTCAACTGAACTCGGTGGCGCCGGATAGAAAGTTTCGGTGGGGCCGAGTTTGACTTTTGGTTTGGGACATATGTGGATGTGAGAAAGTAGTTGAGGGTTTTTGGAGCATATCACTAAGCATTTTGAGCAAGCAAGCCATTAATCAACACCTCATCCCCTCTTAATAGTATTGGTTTTTCCTATGGACTCAATGTGATCTTGGATCACTTAAAATGAAAAATGTGGAGTCCTGAGCTTTGAGCTTGAGCCAATCCTTTGTCCTTAGCATTTTGAGGGGGTTCCACATCCTCTAGTCCATGCCACTCCATTGTTGAACTTATCTGAAACATACTAAGTAGAAGCATTAGTCCAACAAGTGATATGTTGACATTAATTACCAAAATAACCCAGGGAGCACTTGTGCTTTCACTGGGCTATAGTACACACCACATGTGTGTACCAAAAAAAGTACCCGGGATACTAAAAGAAAACAGAGTAGAAACAATAAAATATAAAATACATTCTATGCTCCCTCCGCGCTCCCGTCGGTGCCCGAAAAACCCATCAAGTGTTACCCAACTAGTTACTTCTAATTTTTAGTTGTCCTATATGTCCTGAGTTGAGCGTGCCCTTCTAGTGGGCCTTGGCCCACCTGTTCACGCGAAACCGGTCTAACGCCCGGTACGGGCGTTATGCAAGATTTCAGCATTTGCCGGTGAAGATGAAAGATCATGAAACTTTGGCGGCAATTCCTATTTAGCGCTGCAGGCGCCAGTTCCTACTGTTTTTGCTAACCGGCGCCTGCAGCAGCCACTCGCGAGTCGGCCCATCTCGCCCCCGTTTTCTGGTTTTTTTTCTGAAACGCCAAAACTGTGCGCGTGAAGAGAATCGATCCTTGGGCCTCACGGATCGAACTACGCTGCAATAATCACTGGACCAACATGCCCGATTTGATATTCCCTTCTTCCAACTTTTCTTATTTCTTATTTCTTCTTTCCTCTTTCCTTTTTCCTTTTTTTGTTTTTTTCTGTTTCTATTTTTTTCCTTTTTTTTCCTCTTACTGGTTTGATGATTCCTTTCAAATTCGTTAATTTTCTTAAAATGGATGAACTTTCTTCTCAAAATTGATTATTTTTTATGCAATTCAATGAACTTTTTTTAAAATTCAATGAACTTTTTCCAATTTTGTTGATTTTGTTTTTAAAAATCCATGAACTCTTTTCAATTTTGATAAACTTTTTTAAAATTGAGTGAACTTTTTTTCAAATTTGATGAACTTTTTTTTCAAATTTGATGATTTAAAAAAAGGGGTGACCTCTTTTCCAATCTGATGAACCTTTTTTTAAATCGATGAACTTTTTTTTGAATTCAATGAACTTTTTTCAAATACAATAAAAAAATTCTCAAAATTGATGAACTTATTTTTAAAATCAATAATTTTTTGTCAAAATCGATGAACTATTTTCCAAATTTGTATTTTTTTAAGTCAATGATTTTTTTTAAATTTGTGAACTTTTTCTCGAGATGATGAACTTTTTTCAAATTCGATGAACTTTTTTTAAAATCGATGAACTCTTTTCATTTCCACGAACTATTTTTCATTTCAATGAACTTTTTTTTGCAAATTCGTACATTATTTTAGTATTTTTTTATAGAATTCTGTTTCGAATTTATACTTTCTTTTTAAAATAATTTACACTGGTTACGAGTGACTGCTCTAAACCCTCGTGCTCGGAGTTCGAACTCTAGTATTCACGAATCGCTACAGGAATAAGCTTAGGTTTCTTTTTTCACAAATCGCTAGGGGTGGGCATAGTCACACCGAAAACCGAAAAACCAAACCGAACCGAACCGTTTTAACCGATTTATATGTTTATTCGGTGTATGGTTTTTTGGTTTGATGGCAGTTTCGTTTTCTATTCGGTGTTCGGTGCAAGTTCGGTTTCTTGCGATCACAAACCGATATCACCGAATAAACCGCCATTATTTACGATGGCCGTACGCTCGTAGCTTCATACCCCGTACGTGACTGGCTATGGCATGTGAGCGGCTAAGCGCAGCCCATTTATCCTTCGGCCCAACAGCCTCTAATTTACATAATGTATAAATATATAATCACCCCACGTTGTCTCAAAAATATATATAATCACCCCACGCTCACACGTCCGCGAAACCCTAATCATCGGCTCATCGCCCATCTCTCCATCCCTTCGTCAGGCGGCGCCCTCTCCTCTCCAACCCTAGACACGCGATCAGCCGGCTCCGGCAAGTCGGCGTTCTGCAGTCCTTTTGTTGCGGCGGACGTAAGCGGTAAGCCATCCGTTAGCTTCTCCAAGTTCCAATCTCTAAAATCTCAATACAAGTAGCTAGTACACTACGTAACGTGTCTTCATGCAAGTGATTAGTTTGATCTACTACTACTAGGAATATTTTAGTATTGTTTGCATGAAGCGATTGTCATGAGCTAGTGTATCAGCAAGTATTTATATAATTTCTATCCATGGATCTTCTTGTGTACATCTGCAGTCTGCGTGCGTAATGGAACAAATTATTTATTACTCTATGGTTTAGTGCATGTGCTTATTCTAATCCATATATTTTTAGACATATGCCAAGACGCCGCTAGATACGTGAGTACGTCCTGTGGTGAATCGATCTAGCAGTCTAAAACAAACATATAAAATACGTATCAAATTCCCTAAAAATGGTACCAAATGAAAGCTGCACACTTATAGGCATCACATGTATTCTCCCTTATATAATACTTTTCATGTTCCACGTGATCTTATGTTTTATACACAGTACACTTGTTTTCTTGACCAAATTGATCTTATTCTTGTCCAATTTGTAGATGTCAGAATCAAAAATATACATCCTTTTCATGCGGTTGCTATGCAAGTGTGCTAACAAATTTACTGTACAAAATCCTCAGATGTTTGTTTCCGGCAAGGCCGCCGTATGAAGCCATGGAAGTAGTACTACAGATCTGAGATCTTGAAGTCTTGTTCCTGTGATGAAGTCCCATTTATTCACGTTTATGTGACCAGTCAACTATTTGATAGCCTTTTTGTTTGATTTCCCTCCACTTGTGTTTGAGAAAAATAAGAACTATGCTATTTGCTTTTGCTGCTACATAAGTGAGACTATTTGTTATATGTCCGTGGGTGGGACTTTGTTCACTATCCATTTATACATACATATATCAAAGTTGTGTCTTTCATTACAGCTGCTCATGAGTCGTGGCTTTGATTGGTGCATGTACTCCGGTTTTCCAATTAACCGAATAAACCGAACCGATATATTTTGGTTAATATGGTTCGGTGTCTAATTTCTGTGTGATTATTTCGGTTGCCATTTCTCCAAAACCGAAATTATAAAAAACCGAATAAACCGAACCGTGATAACCATATTAACCGAACGCCCAGCCCTACAAATCGCTACAGCAATGTTTTAATTGGGCCGCGGCCCGCTGCTGGTCGCTGTAGGCGTCAGTTGTCCAACGGGCGCCTACAGCGCCAACTAGGAGCTCCCAACTTTGGCTACTCACTCTTTACAAGCCTGTTTCCGCGATGACAATCTTTATAAAGTTCAAACATTCGGAGGTCTAGGTGAATAATTCATAAAATGGCTGTCCTCCTTTTTAAAATAAAACAAAAATTTCTTGAAGACGTAAAGTCAAAGAGCTATCAACAACACTCAGAGAACATCCACAAAATTCTGCTAATTTTTTTTAGAATTTTAAAATTAGATTCGGAGAACCTTCCTAAAAAACCCACCTTCCAGAAGCTGATCAGTACGTATAAGAGTTCGAGTTCACCGCAAATGGCTTCAAATGGACGAGTCACAATTTCTAGTGCCTAAAATCACGATTTCTGATTTCTAACTCAACCATTAGGTGTACGGTCTACCTCATCGTGTCAATCGGGTGATAATAGCCAACAGTGAACAGACCAAGCACCGCGAGCCACACGAACCGGTCTTTTCCTGCATCCCGTCCGACCTCTCATCGAAGATCACCTCAAATTTTCACCTGCCAACCTCCGGATGCGCTACGATCTTCTAGTTCTCTCGTCCTACGTGCATTCGGAAACGGGCACACTGCATAGGTTTCTGTTTCCTCGTGCTAGCTCAGCTCTCCGCAGAGACAGCAGCCTATCAAGTCTCAACTCGTGACAATGGGGTCATATCATATCGACCAGCAACCCAAACACCACAAGCCACACCTTGTCCCTCCGGGTTTATCCGAACCTAGTCGGTAGCGTTTCTTAGTCAATCAAGGTACTCGCGATCACCTCCGAGAAATCGAGAATCACCGCAGAGGGTAAGAAACTTGGATAACCAAGGCTGAGAAAGAAAGAAAGAAACACGTTTCGGATGATTGAGCAGTGGCAAAGTTCCACACTCACAAGCAAACGTTTCACGTCCACGAAGTCGCTTTAATTTGGAATAGCAATCGTGGTCCGCACGTAGCAGTATGCATGCACACGTATAATTGTGGACGCTCCGTATGCGCACGTATCCGGCCATACAAGCATATGCATGCATGTCCTATCTCTATCAGCACCCTCGAAAGACTGCATCTGACATATTTTAAGATTGACAAAAACATTATCGGTGTTGGAATAATTAGACTTTAGCGCACTATTTCTTTCAATGATTCCTAGGAAAAATATCAGAGCCCCATATGGTTCATTTATGGTGTGAAAAGTTTGGTCCGACCATGCTAGTGGAGGGTGTAAAAGACAAACTTACAAGGTGGGTTCTTTCACGCATCATCAAGAGCTTAAGAAGAGAGCACGCACACGCGTTCTGATCCTCGGCCGCCCGTCTTGCCATGCCCGTCTTTTCATGGCTGAGCCACACTAGGATCTATGCAACATGTGTGTTGCCTTAATTTTTTTCACACATGAAAAAGAAGCAGAAACGTTTTGCTTCCAGTGGGAGACGAATTCAACTGTCGAGCGGACTGTTTCTTTTCCAGTTGCAACTCGCCTCACCTATAAGCGACCGCTCCTTTTTCCAGACGATACACACTTCATCTCCTATGTGCTTGCCTCATGGTTCTCAAGCTTTGCATCGCCAACCACTTTCCCGTCTCGCTTTTCGGCATGCATCGATGAGTTAGATAGTAGGCCTTCGAAACCCCACCTATTGTGTGTTGGGGAACGTAGTAATTTCAAAAAAATCCTAAGCATACGCAAGATCATGGTGATGCATAGCAATGAGAGGGGAGAGTGTTGTCTACGTAACCTTGTAGACCGAAAGCGGAAGCGTTATGACAACGCGGTTGATGTAGTCGTACGTCTTCACGATCGACCGATCCTTAGTACCGAACGTACGACACCTCCGCGTTCAGCACACGTTCAGTTCGGTGACGTCCTGCGAACTCACGATCCAGTAGAGCTTCGGGGAAGACTTTCGTCAGCACGACGGCGTGATGACGGTGTTGATGAAGTTAACGACGCAGGGCTTCGCCTAAGCACCGCTACAATATGACCGAGGTGGACTATGGTGGAGGGGAGCACCACACACGGCTAAGAGAGATCAATGATCAACTTGTGTGTCTATGGGATGCCCCATGGCCACGTATATAAAGGAGTGGAGGAGGGGGAGGGCCGGCCTAGTGCTACCTCTTGAGCACTGCGTTGGTTTTCCCTTGAAGAGGAAAGGGTGATGCAGCAAAGTAGCGTAAGTATTTCCCTCAGTTTTTGAGAACCAAGGTATCAATCTAGTAGGAGGCTACGCGCGAGTCCCTCGTACCTACACAAAACAAATAAATCCTCGCAACCAACGCGATAAGGGGTTGTCAATCCCTACACGGTCACTTACGAGAGTGAGATCTGATAGATATGATAGGATAATATTTTGGTATTTTTATGATAAAGATGCAAAGTAAAAATAAAAGCAAAGTAAAAAGCAACGGAAATAACTAAGTGTTGGAAGATTAATATGATGAAGATAGACCCGGGGCCATAGGTTTCACTAGTGGCTTCTCTCAAGAGCATAAGTATTTTACGGTGGGTGAACAAATTACTGTTGAGCAATTGACAGAATTGAGCATAGTTATGAGAATATCTAGGTATGATCATGTATATAGGCATCACGTCCGAGACAAGTAGACCGACTCCTGCCTGCATCTACTACTATTACTTCACACATCGACCGCTATCCAGCATGCATCTAGAGTATTAAGTTCATAAGAACAGAGTAACGCCTTAAGCAAGATGACATGATGTAGAGGGATAAATTCATGCAATATGATAAAAACCCCATCTTGTTATCCTCGATGGCAACAATACTATACGTGCCTTGCTGCCCCTACTGTCACTGGGAAAGGACACCGCAAGATTGAACCCAAAGCTAAGCACTTCTCCCATTGCAAGAAAGATCAATCTAGTAGGCCAAACCAAACTGATAATTCGAAGAGACTTGCAAAGATAACCAATCATACATAAAAGAATTCAGAAGATTCAAATATTGTTCATAGATAAACTTGATCATAAACCCACAATTCATCGGTCTCAACAAACACACCGCAAAAGAAGATTACATCGAATAGATCTCCACGAGAGAGGGGGAGAACATTGTATTGAGATCCAAAAAGAGAGAGAAAGCCATCTAGCTACTAACTATGGACCCGAAGGTCTGAGGTAAACTACTCACACTTCATCGGAGAGGCTATGGTGTTGATGTAGAAGCCCTCCGTGATGGATGCCCCCTCCGGCGGAGCTCCGGAACAGGCCCCAAGATGGGATCTCGTGGGTACAGAAGGTTGTGGCGGTGGAATTAGGTTTTTGGCTCCGTATCTGATCGTTTGGGGGTACGTAGGTATATATAGGAGGAAGAAGTACGTCGATGGAGCAACAGGGGGGCCACGAGGGTGGAGGGCGCGCCCCCCTACCTCGTGGCTTCCCTGTTGGTTGCTTGACGTAGGGTCCAAGTCTCCTGGATCATGTTCGTTCCGAAAATCACGTTCCCGAAGGTTTCATTCCGTTTGGACTCCGTTTGATATTCTTTTTCTGCGAAACTCTGAAATAGGCAAAAAACAACAATTCTGGGCTGGGCCTCCGGTTAATAGGTTAGTCCCAAAAATATATAAAAGTGAATAATAAAGCCCAATAATGTCCAAAACAGAAGATAATTTAGCATGGAGCAATCAAAAATTATAGATACGTTGGAGACGTATCAAGCATCCCCGAGCTTAATTCCTGCTCGTCCTCGAGTAGGTAAATGATAAAAAACAGAATTTTTGATGCGGAGTGCTACTTGGCATAATTTCAATGTAACTCTTCTTAATTGTGGTATGAATATTCAGATCCGAAAGATTCAAGATAAAAGTTCATATTGACATAAAAATAATAATACTTCAAGCATACTAACTAAGCAATTATGTCCTCTGAAAATAACATGGCCAAGGAAAGTTCATCCCTACAAAATCATATAGTTTAGTCATGCTCCATCTTCGTCACACAAGAATGCTCTCATCATGCACAACCCTGATGACAAGCCAAGCAATTGTTTTATACTTTAGTAATCTCAAACTTTTTCAACCTTCACGCAATACATGAGCGCGAGCCATGGACATAGCACTATGGGTGGAATAGAATATGATGATGGGGGTTATGTGGAGAAGACAAAAAAGGAGAAAGTCTCACATCAATGAGGCTAATCAATGAGCTATGGAGATGCCCATCGATTGATGTTAATGCAAGGAGTAGGGATTGCCATGCAACGGATGTACTAGAGCTATAAATATATGAAAGCTCGACAAAAGAAACTAAGTGGGTGTGCATCCAACTTGCTTGCTCACGAAGACCTAGGGCACTTGAGGAGGCCCATTGTTGGAATATACAAGCCAAGTTCTATAATGAAAAATTCCCACTAGTATATGAAAGTGACAAAACAAGAGACTCTCTATCATGAAGATTATGGTGCTACTTTGAAGCACAAGTGTGGTAAAAGGATAGTAACATTGTCCCTTCTCTCTTTTTCTCTCATTTTTTTTGGGCCTTCTCTTTTTTTATGGCCTTTCTCTCTTTTTTTATATTTTTTTATTCCTCACTTGGGACAATGCTCTAGAAAATGATGATCATCACACTTCTATTTATTTACAACTCAATGATTACAACTCGATACTAGAACAAAGTATGACTCTATATGAATGCCTCCGGCGGTGTACCGGGATATGCAATGAACCAAGAGTGACATGTATGAAAGAATTATGAACGGTGGCTTTGCCACAAATACTATGTCAACTACATGATCATGCAAAGCAATATGACAATGATGAACGTGTCATGATAAACTGGATGGTGGAAAGTTGCATGGCAATATATCTCGGAATGGCTATGGAAATGCCATAATAGGTAGGTATGGTGGCTGTTTTGAGGAAGATATAATGAGGTTTATGTGTGAAAGAGCGTATCATATCACGGGGTTTGGATGCACCGGCGAAGTTTGCACCAACTCTCAATGTGAGAAAGGGCAATGCACGGTACCGAAGAGGCTAGCAATGGTGGAAAGGTGAGAGTGCGTATAATCCATGGACTCAACATTAGTCATAAAGAACTCACATACTTATTGCAAAAATCTACAAGTCATCAAAAACCAAGCACTACACGCATGCTCCTAGGGGGATAGATTGGTAGGAAAAGACCATCGCTCGTCCCCGACTGCCACTCATAAGGAAGACAATCAAAGAACACCTCATATTTCAAATTTGTTACATAACGTTTACCATACGTGCATGCTACGGGACTTGCAAACTTCAACACAAGTATTTCTCAAATTCACAACTACTCAACTAGCACGACTTTAATATCACTACCTCCATGTCTCAAAACAATCATCAAGCATCAAACTTCTCTTAGTATTCAAAACACTCATAAGAAAGTTTTTACTAGTCTTGAATACCTAGCATATTAGGATTAATTAAGCAAATTACCATGCTATTTAAGACTCTCAAAATAATCTAAGTGAAGCATGAGAGATCAATAGTTTCTATAAAACAAATCCACCACCGTGCTCTAAAAGATATAAGTGAAGTACTAGAGCAAAAACTATATAACTCAAAAGATATAAGTGAAGCACATAGAGTATTCTAATAATTTTTGAATCATGTGTGTCTCTCTCAAAAAGTGTGTACAGCAAGGATTATTGTGGTAAACTAAAAAGCAAAGACTCAAATCATACAAGACGCTCCAAGCAAAACACATATCATGTGGTGAATAAAAATATAGCTCGAAGTAAAGTTACCGATGGAAGTAGACGAAAGAGGGGATGCCTTCCGGGGCATCCCCAAGCTTTGGCTTTTTGGTGTCCTTAGATTATCTTGGGGGTGCCATGGGCATCCCCAAGCTTAGGCTCTTGCCACTCCTTGTTCCATAATCCATCAAATCTTTCACCCAAAATTTGAAAACTTCACAACACAAAACTTAGCAGAAAATCTCGTGAGCTCCGTTAGCGAAAGAAAACAAAAGACCACTTCAAGGTACTGTAATGAACTCATTCTTTATTTATATTGGTGTTAAACCTACTGTATTCCAACTTCTCTATGGTTTATAAACTATTTTACTAGCCATAGATTCATCAAAATAAGCAAACAACACACGAAAAACAGAATCTGTCAAAAACAGAACAGTCTGTAGTAATCTGTAACTAACGCAAACTTCTGGAACTCCAAAAAATCAGCCAAAATAGGAAGACCTAGACAATTTGCTTATTGATCAGGAGCAATTGGAATCAATATTTTATCACGTTCTGGTGATTTTTAACAATTGTTTTCATGAACATAAAGCTTCTGGAAATTACAGCAAGATCAAATAACTATCATCCAAGAAGATCCTATAGGTTTAACTTGGCACAAACACTAATTAAAACATAAAAACACATCTAACCAGAGGCTAGAACAAACATTTATCCTAAACAGAAGCAAAAAGCAAAAAAACTAAAAAAATAAAATTGGGTTGCCTCCCAACAAGCGCTATCGTTTAACGCCCCCTAGCTAGGCATAAAAGCAAGGATAGATCTAGGTATTGTTGCCATCTTTGGTAGGCAATCCATAAGTGGCTCTCATAATAGATTCATATGGTAGTTTTATTTTCTTCCTAGGGAAGTGTTCCATGCCTTTTCTTTAATGGAAATTGGAATCTAATATTCCCTTCCTTCATATCAATAATTGCACCAATCGTGTAAGGAAAGGTCTATCAAGAATAATAGGACATGAAGGATTGCAATCTATATCAAGAACAATAAAATCTACGGGCACATAGTTCCTATTTGCAACAATAAGAACATCATTAATTCTTCCCATAGGTTCCTTAATAGTGGAATCCGCAAGGTGCAAGTTTAAAGAGCAATCATCAAAATCACGGAAACCTAGCAAATCGCACAAAGTTTTTGGAATCGTGGAAACACTAGCACCCAAATCACACAAAGCATAGCATTCATGATCTTTAATCTTAATTTTAATAGTGGGTTCCCACTCATCATAAAGTTTTCTAGGGATAGAAACTTCCAACTCAACTTTTTCTTCATAAGATTGCATTAAAGCATCAACGATATGTTTGGTAAAAGCTTTATTTTGACTATAAGCATGAGGAGAATTTAGCACGGATTGCAACAAGGAAATACAATCTATCAAAGAGCAATTATCATAATTAAATTCCTTGAAGTCCAAAATAGTGGGTTTATTAATATCTAGGGTTTTGTTCTCTTCACTCCCACTTTTATCAATTTTAGCATCAAGATCTAAAAATTCCGAATTTTTGGAACGCCTTCTAGGTAAAGGTGGATCATATTCAGTCCCATCATTATCAAGATTCATATTGCAAAACAAGGATTTAATAGGGGACACATCAATAACTTTTAGATCTTCATCTTTATTTTCATAGAAAATTTGAAGAACACGCTTTTATAAAGCAATCTTTCTTAGCACGCATCCTAGCGGTTCTTTCTTTGCACTCATCAATGGAAATTCTCATGGCTTTGAGAGAATCATTGATATCATGCTTAGGAGGAATAGATCTCAGTTTCAAGGAATCAACATCAAGAGAAATTCTATCAACGTTCCTAGCCAATTCATCAACTTTAAGCAAATTTTCTTCAATCAAGGCATTGAAATTCTTTTGCGAATTCATAAATTCCTTAACACTAGTCTCAAATTCAAAGGGCATCTTATTAAAATTTCCATAAGAGTTGTTGTAGGAATTACCATATTTATTAGAGGAATTACTAGGATAAGGCCTAGGATTAAAGTTTCCTCTATACACGTTGTTACCAAAATTATTCCTACCAACAAAATTCACATCCATAGATTCATTATTATTTTCAATCAAAGTAGACAAAGGCATATCATTGGGATCAGAAGAAACACTCTTAGTAGCAAATAATTTCATAAGTTCATCCATCTTTCCACTCAAAACATTAATTTCTTCTATCGCATGCACTTTTTTATTAGTAGATCTTTCAGTGTGCCATTGAGAATAATTAACCATAATATTATCTAGGAGTTTAGTAGCTTCTCCTAAAGTGATTTCAATAAAAGTGCCTCCCGAGGCCGAATCTAAAAGATTTCTAGAAGAAAAATTCAATCCGGCATAAAAAAATTGTATAATCATCCACAAATTCAAACCATGAGTAGGGCAATTACGTATCATTAATTTCATACTCTCCCAAGCTTGTGCAACATGTTCATGATCAAGTTGCTTAAAATTCATAATATCGTTTCTAAGAGAGATGATCTTAGCGGGAGGAAAATACTTAGAGATAAAAGCATCTTTGCACTTATTCCAAGAATCAATACTATTTTTAGGCAAAGACGAAAACCAAGCTTTAGCACGATCTCTAAGCGAAAAAGGAAATAGCTTCAATTTAACAATATCATTATCAAAATCTTTCTTCTTTTGCATATCACACAAATCAACGAAGCTATTTAGATGAGTAGCGGCATCTTCACTAGGAAGGCCGGCGAATTGATCTTTGATGACAAGATTCAACAAAGCAGCATTGATTTTATAAGATTCGGTATCGGTAAGAGGAGCAATCGGAGTGCTAAGGAAATCATTATTGTTGGTATTGGTAAAGTCACATAATTTGGTATTATCTTGAGCCATCGTGACAAACAAGCAATCCAACACACGAGCAAACAAAAAAAGGGCAAAAGAGGCAAACGGAAAAGAGAGGGCGAAAAAAACGGCAAGGGTGAAGTGGGGGAGAGGAAAACGAGAGGCAAATGGCAAATAATGTAATGCAGGAGATAAGGGTTTGTGATGGGTACTTGGTATGTTGACTTTTGCGTAGACCTCCCCGGCAACGGCGCCAGAAATCCTTCTTGCTACCTCTTGAGCACTGCGTTGGTTTTCCCTTGAAGAGGAAAGGGTGATGCAGCAAAGTAGCGTAAGTATTTCCCTCAGTTTTTGAGAACCAAGGTATCAATCCAGTAGGAGGCTACGCGCGAGTCCCTCGTACCTACACAAAACAAATAAATCCTCACAACCAACGCGATAAGGGGTTGTCAATCCCTACACGGTCACTTACGAGAGTGAGATCTCATAGATATGATAGGATAATATTTTTGGTATTTTTATGATAAAGATGCAAAGTAAAAATAAAAGCAAAGTAAAAAAGCAACGGAAATAACTAAGTGTTGGAAGATTAATATGATGAAGATAGACCCGGGGGCCATAGGTTTCACTAGTGGCTTCTCTCAAGAACATAAGTATTTCACGGTGGGTGAACAAATTACTGTTGAGCAATTGACAGAATTGAGTATAGTTATGAGAATATCTAGGTATGATCATGTATATAGGCATCACGTCCAAGACAAGTAGACCGACTCCTGCCTGCATCTACTACTATTACTCCACACATCGACCGCTATCCAGCATGCATCTAGAGTATTAAGTTCATAAGAACAGAGTAACGCCTTAAGCAAGATGACATGATGTAGAGGGATAAATTCATGCAATATGATAAAAAAACCATCTTGTTATCCTCGATGGCAACAATACTATACGTGCCTTGCTGCCCCTACTGTCACTGGGAAAGGACACCGCAATATTGAACCCAAAGCTAAGCACTTCTCCCATTGCAAGAAAGATCAATCTAGTAGGCCAAACCAAACTAATAATTCGAAGAGACTTGCAAAGATAACCAATCATACATAAAAGAATTCAGAAGATTCAAATATTGTTCATAGATAAACTTGATCATAAACCCACAATTCATCAGTCTCAACAAACACACTACAAAAGAAGATTACATCGAATAGATCTCCACGAGAGAGGGGGAGAACATTGTATTGAGATCCAAAAAGAGAGAGAAATCCATCTAGCTACTAACTATGGACCCGAAGGTCTGAGGTAAACTACTCACACTTCATCGGAGAGGCTATGGTGTTGATGTAGAAGCCCTCCATGATGGATGCCCCCTCCGGCGGAGCTCCGGAACAGGCCCCAAGATGGGATCTCGTGGGTACAGAAGGTTGCGGCGGTGGAATTAGGTTTTTGGCTCCGTATCTGATCGTTTGGGGGTACGTAGGTATATATAGGAGGAAGAAGTACGTCGGTGGAGCAACAGGGGGCCCACGAGGGTGGAGGGCGCGCCCTGGGGGGTAGGCGCGCCCCCCTACCTCGTGGCTTCCCTGTTGGTTGCTTGCCGTAGGGTCCAAGTCTCCTGGATCATGTTCGTTCCGAAAATCACGTTCCCGAAGGTTTCATTCCGTTTGGACTCCGTTTGATATTCTTTTTCTGCGAAACTCTGAAATAGGCAAAAAACAGCAATTCTGGGCTGGGCCTCCAGTTAATAGGTTAGTCCCAAAAATAATATAAAAGTGAATAATAAAGCCCAATAATGTCCAAAACAGAAGATAATTTAGCATGGAGCAATCAAAAATTATAGATACGTTGGAGACGTATCACCTAGCTATGGCGCGCCCTGGAGGAGTCCAACTCCCACCGGGAGTAGGATCCCCCCTTCCCTAGTTGGACTAGGAGAGAAGGAAGGGGGAGAGAGGGAGGAAGGAAAGGGGGGCGGCGCCCCCCCTCCTAGTCCAATTCGGACCAAAGGGGGAGGGGGCGCGCGGCCTGCCCTGGCCTCCTCTCTCTCTCTCTCCACTATGGCCTATTAAGGCCCATACAATTACCGGGGGGTTTCGGTAACCTCCCGGTGCTCCGGTAAAATCCCGATTTCACCCAGAACCATTCCATGTCCAAATATAGCCTTCCAATATATCGATCTTTATGTCTCGACCATTTCGAGACTCCTCGTCATGTCCGTGATCATATCCGGGACTACGAACTACCTTCGGTACATAAAACACAAAAACTCATAATACCGATCGTCATAGAACTTTAAGCGTGCGGACCCTACGGGTTCGAGAACTATGTAGACATGACCGAGACACGTCTCCGGTCAATAACCAATAGCGGAACCTGGATGCTCATATTGGTTCCTACATAGTCTACGAAGATCTTTATGGATCAAACTGCATAACAACATACGTTGTTCCCTTTGTCATTGGTATGTTACTTGCCTGAGATTCGATCGTCGGTATCTCAATACCTAGTTCAATCTCGTTACCGGCAAGTCTCTTTACTCGTTCTGTAATGCATCATCCCACAACTAACTCATTAGTTGCATTGCTTGCAAGGCTTATAGTGATGTGTATTACCGAGAGGGCCCAGAGATACCTCCGACAATCGGAGTGACAAATCCTAATCTCGATCTATGCCAACTCAACAAGTACCATCGGAGACACCTGTATAGCACCTTTATAATCACCCAGTTACGTTGTGACATTTGGTAGCACACAAAGTGTTCCTCCGGTAATCGGGAGTTGCATAATCTCATAGTCATAGGAACATGTATAAGTCATGAAGAAAGCAATAGCAGTAAACTAAAACGATCAAGTGCTAAGCTAACGGAATGGGTCAAGTCAATCACATCATTATCCTAATGATGTGATCCCGTTTATCAAATGACAACTCATGTCCATGGTTAGGAAACATAACCATCTTTGATCAACGAGCTAGTCAAGTAGAGGCATACTAGTGACACTCTGTTTGTCTATGTATTCACACATGTATTATGTTTCCTGTTAATACAATTCTAGCATGAATAATAGACATTTATCATGAAGTAAGGAAATAAATAATAACTTTATTATTGCCACTAGGGCATATTTCCTTTGGTCTCCCACTTGCACTAGAGTCAATAATCTAGATTACACAGTAATGATTCTAACACCCATGGAGCCTTGGTGATGATCATGTTTTGCTCGTGAGAGAGGCTTAGTCAACGGGTCTGCAACATTCAGATCCGTATGTATCTTGCAAATCTCTATGTCTCCCACCTGGACTTGATCGCGGATGGAATTGAAGCGTCTCTTGATGTGTTTGGTTCTCTTGTGAAATCTGGATTCCTTTGCCAAGGCAATTGCACCAGTATTGTCACAAAAGATTTTCATTGGACCCGATGCACTAGGTATGACACCTAGATCGGATATGAACTCCTTCATCCAGACTCCTTCATTTGTTGCTTCTGAAGCAGCTATGTACTCCGCTTCACACGTAGATCCCGCCACGGCGCTTTGTTTAGAACTGCTCCAACTGACAGCTCCACCGTTCAATATAAACACGTATCCGGTTTGCGATTTAGAATCGTCCGGATCAGTGTCAAAGCTTACATCAACGTAACCATTTATGACGAGCTCTTTGTCACCTCCATAAATAAGAAACATATCCTTAGTCCTTTTAAGGTATTTCAGGATGTTCTTGTTGGGGATCGTTGCAGAAATTAAATTTTTTCTACGCATCACCAAGATCAATCTATGGAGCTTACTAGCAACGAGAGGGGAGTGCATCTTCATACCTTTGAAGATCGCGATGTGGAAGTGTTGCAAGAACGCGGTCGGTGGAGTCGTACATGAAGCGATTCAGATCGCGATCGAATCCGATCTAAGCACCGAACAACGGTGCCTCTGCGTTCAACACACGTGCAGCCCGGTGACGTCTCCCGCGCCTTGATCCAGCAAGGAGAGAGGGAGAGGTTGGGGAAGACTCCCTCCAGCAGCAGCACGATGGTGTGGTGGTGGTGCAGGAGCGTGGCACTCCAGCAGAGCTTCGCCAAGCACTGCGAGAGACGAGGAGGGAGAGGGATAGGGCTGTGCCAAGAGAGAGGGAGAGTCGTGTCTCTGGCAGCCCCAAAAACCCCACTATATATAGGGGAAGGGGAGGGGCTGCGCCCCGATCTAGGGTTCCCCCCTAGGGGTGGCGGCCAGCCCTAGATGCATCTAGGGGGCGGCCAGAGGGGGAGAGAGGGGGGGCACACCCTAGGTGGGCCTTAGGCCCATCTGAGCCTAGGGTTTCCCCCTTCTCCCCTTCCCTGCGCCTTGGGCCTCTTGGGGAGGCGCACCAGCCCACCTAGGGGCTGGTCCCTTCCCACACTTGGCCCACGCAGGCCTCCGGGGCTGGTGGCCCCTCCCGGTGGACCCTCGAACCCTTCCGATGGTCCCGGTACGTTACCGATAACGCCCAGAACACTTTCGGTGTCCAAAACGGGACTTCCCATATATAAATCTTTACCTCCGGACCATTTAGGAACTCCTCGTGACATTTGGGATCTCATCCGGGACTCCGAACAACATTCGGTAACCACATACATCTATTCCCTATAACCCTAGCGTCATCGAACCTTAAGTGTGTAGACCCTACGGGTTCGGGAACTATGCAGACATGACCAAGACATCTCTCCGGCCAATAACCAACAGCGGGATCTGGATACCCATGTTGGCTCCCACATGTTCCACGATGATCTCATCGGATGAACCACGATGTCAAGGATTCAATCAATCCCGTATACGATTCCCTTTGTCTACCGGTATAGCATTTGCCCGAGATTCGATCGTCGGTATACCAATACCTTGTTCAATCTCCTTACGGCAAGTCTCTTTACTCGTTCCGTAACACATCATCCCGTGACCAACCCCTTAGTCACATTGAGCTCATTATGATGATGTCTTACCGAGTGGGCCCAGAGATACCTCTCCGTCATACGGAGTGACAAATCCCAGTCTCGATTCGTGCCAACCCAACAGATACTTTCGGGGATACCCGTAGTGTACCTTTATAGCCACCCAGTTACGTTGTGACGTTTGGCACTGAAGGAAATATGCCCTAGAGGCAATAATAAAGTTATTATATATTTCCTTATATCATGATAAATGTTTATTACTCATGCTATAATTGTATTAACCGGAAACATAATACATGTGTGAATACATAGACAAACAAAGTGTCACTAGTATGCCTCTACTTGACTAGCTCGTTAATTAAAGATGGTTATGTTTCCTAACCATAGACATGAGTTGTCATTTGATTAACGGGATCACATCATTAGGAGAATGATGTGATTGACTTGACCCATTCCATTAGCTTAGCACACGATCATTTAGTATGTTGCTATTGCTTTCTTCATGACTTATACATGTTCCTATGACTATGAGGTTATGCAACTCCCGTTTATCGGAGGAACACTTTGTGTGCTACCAAACGTCACAACATAACTGGGTGATTATAAAGGTGCTCTACAGGTGTCTCCGAAGGTACTTGTTGGGTTGGCGTATTTCGAGATTAGGATTTGTCACTCCAATTGTCGTAGAGGTATCTCTGGGCCCACTCGGTAATGCACATCACTATAAGCCTTGCAAGCATTGCAACTAATGAGTTAGTTGCGGGATGATGTATTACAGAATGAGTAAATAGACTTGCTGGTAACGAGATTGAACTAGGTATTGAGATACCGACGATCGAATCTCGGGCAAGTAACATACCGATGACAAAGGGAACAACGTATGTTGTTATGCGGTCTGACCGATAAAAATCTTCGTAAAATATGTGGGAGCCAATATGAGCATCCAGGTTCCGCTATTGGTTATTAACCGGAGACGTGTCTCGGTCATGTCTACATTGTTCTCGAACCCGTAGGGTCCGCACACTTAAAGTTCGATGACAGTTATATTATGAGTTTATGTGTTTTGATGTACCGAAGGTAGTTCGGAGTCCCAGATGAGATCGGGGACATGACGAGGAGTCTCGAAATGGTCGAGACGTAAAGATCGATATATTGGACGACTATATTCGGACATCGGAAAGGTTCCGAGTGATTCGGGTATTTTTCGGAGTACCGGAGAGTTACGGGAATTCGCCGGAGAGTATATGGGCCTTATTGGGCTTTAGGGGAAAGAAAGAGGAGAGGCTGGGCGCCCCCCCAAGGCCTAGTCCGAATTGGACTAGGGGGAGGGGCTGCGCCCCCTCCTTCCTTCTCTTCTCTCTCCCCTTTCCTTGACTCCTACTCCTACTACTTGGAAGGGGGGGAATCCTACTCCCGGTGGGAGTAGGACTCCTCCTAGGGCGCGCCATAGAGAGGGCCGGCCCTCCCCCTCCTCCACTCCTTTATATACGGGGAAGGGGGCACCCCTTGGAGACACAACAATTGATCTCTTGGATCTTTTAGCCGTGTGCGGTGCCCCTCTCCACCATAGTCCACCTCGATAATATCGTAGCGGTGCTTAGGCGAAGCCCTGCGTCGGAAGAACATCATCATCGTCACCACGCCGTCGTGCTGCCTGAACTGATCTACTACTTCGCCCCTCTTGCTGGATCGAGAAGGCAAGGACGTCACCGAGCCGAACGTGTGCAGAACTCGGAGGTGTCGTGCTTTCGGTACTTGGATCGGTCGGATCGTGAAGACATACGACTACATCAACCGCGTTGATATAACGCTTCCGCTTACGGTCTATGAGGGTACGTAGACAACACTCTCCCCTCTCGTTGCTATGCATCACCATGATCTTGCGTGTGCATAGGAAAATTTTGAAATTACTACGTTCCCCAACAGTGGCATCCGAGCCAGGTTTTATGCGTAGATGTCATATGCACGAGTAGAACACAAGTGAGTTGTGGGCGATATAAGTCATACTGCTTACCAGCATGTCATACTTTGGTTCGGCGGTATTGTTGGATGAAGCGGCCCGGACCGACATTACGCGTACGCTTACGCGAGACTGGTTCTACCAACGTGCTTTGCACACAGGTGGCTGGCGGGTGTCAGTTTCTCCAACTTTAGTTGAACCGAGTGTGGCTACGCCCGGTCCTTGTGAAGGTTAAAACAACACCAACTTGACAAACTATCGTTGTGGTTTTGGTGTGTAGGTAAGAACGGTTCTTGCACAGCTCGTAGCAGCCACGTAAAACTTGCAACAACAAAGTAGAGGACGTCTAACTTGTTTTTGCAGGGCATGTTGTGATGTGATATGGTCAAAGCATGATGCTAAATTTTATTGTATGAGATGATCATGTTTTGTAACCGAGTTATCGGCAACTGGCAGGAGCCATATGGTTGTCGCTTTATTGTATGCAATGCAACCGCCTTGTAATGCTTTACTTTATCACTAAGCGGTAGCGATAGTCGTAGAAGCATAGGATTGGCGAGACGACAATGATGCTACGATGGAGATCAAGGTGTCGCGCCGGTGACGATGGTGATCATGACGGTGCTTCGTAGATGGAGATCACAAGCACAAGATGATGATGGCCATATCATATCACTTATATTGATTGCATGTGATGTTTATCTTTTATGCATCTTATCTTGCTTTGATTGACGGTAGCATTATAAGATGATCTCTCACTAAATTTCAAGATAAAAGTGTTCTCCCTGAGTATGCACCGTTGCCAAAGTTCGTCGTGCCCAGACACCACGTGATGATCGGGTGTGATAAGCTCTACGTCCATCTACAACGGGTGCAAGCCAGTTTTGCACACGCAGAATACTCATGTTAAACTTGACGAGCCTAGCATCTGCAGATATGGCCTCGGAACACTGAGACCGAAAGATCGAGCGTGAATCATATAGTAGATATGATCAACATAGTGTTGTTCACCATTGAAAGCTACCCCATTTCACGTGATGATCGGTTATGGTTTAGTTGATATGGATCACGTGATCACTTAGAGGATTAGAGGGATGTCTATCTAAGTGGGAGTTCTTAAGTAATATGATTAATTAAACTTTAATTTATCATGAACTTAGTCCTGGTAGTATTAGCATATCTATGTTGTAGATCAATAGCTCGCGTTTAGCTCCCCTGTTTTATTTTGATATGTTCCTAGAGAAAACTGAGTTGAAAGATGTTAGTAGCAATGATGCGGATTGGATCGTGATCTGAGGATTATCCTCATTGCTGCACAGAAGAATTATGTCCTTGATGCACCGCTAGGTGACAGACCTATTGTAGGAGCAGATGCAGATGTTATGAACGTTTTGACAAAAGCTCGGTATGATGACTACTTGATAGTTTAGTGCACCATGCTTTACGGCTTAGAACCGGGACTTCAAAAATGTTTTGAACGCCACGGAGCATATAAGATGTTCCAAGAGTTGAAATTGGTATTTCATACTCATGCCCGTGTCGAGAGGTATGAGACCTCTGACAGTACTTTGCCTACAAGATGGAGGAGAATAGCTCAACCAGTGAGCATGTGCTCAGATTGTCTGGGTACTACAATTGCTTGAATCAAGTGGGAGTTAATCTTCCAGATAAGATAGTAATTAACAGAATTCTCTAGTCACTATCACCAAGTTACTAGAACTTCGTGATGAACTATAATATGCAAGGGATGACGAAAGTAATTCCCGAGCTCTTCGCGATGCTGAAATCGACGAAGGTAGAAATCAAGAAAGAGCATCAAGTATTGATGGTTAACAAGACCACTAGTTTCAAGAAAAGGGCAAAGGGATAGAAGGAGAACTTCAAGAAGAATGGCAAGCAAGTTGCTGCTCAAGTGAAGAAGCCCAAGTCTGGACCTAAGCCTGAGACTAAGTGCTTCTACTGCAAAGGGACTGGTCACTGGAAGCGGAACTGCCCCAAGTATTTGGCGGATAAGAAGGATGGCAAAGTGAACAAAGGTATATTTGATATACATGTTATTGATGTGTACTTTACTAGTGTTTATAGCAACCCCTCAGTATTTGAACTAGTTCAGTTGCTAAGATTAGTAACTCGAAACGGGAGTTGCAGAATGAACAGAGAGTAGTTAAGGGTGAAGTGACGATGTGTATTGGAAGTGGTTCCAAGATTGATATGATCATCATCGCACACTCCCTCTACTTTCGGGATTAGTGTTGAACCTAAAATAAATGTTATTTAGTGTTTGCGTTGAGCATGAATATGATTGGATCATGTTTATTGCAATACGGTTATTCATGTAAGCTATAGAATAATTGTTGTTCTGTTTGCATGAATAAAACCTTCTATGGTCATACACCCAATGAAAATGGTTTGTTGGATCTCGATCGTGGTGATACACATTTTCATAATATTGAAGCCAAAAGATGCAAAGTTAATAATGATAGTGCAACTTATTTGTGGCACTGCTGTTTAGGTCATATTGGTGTAAAGCGCATGAAGAAACTCCATGCTAATGGACTTTTGGAATCACTTGATTATGAATCACTTGATGCTTGCGAACCATGCCTCATGGGCAAGATGACTAAGACTCCGTTCTCCGGAACAATGGAGCAAGCAACAGATTTGTTGGAAATCATACATACTGATGTATGTTGTCCGATGAATATTGAGGCTCACGGCGGGTATCATTATTTTCTGACCTTCACAGATGATTTGAGCAGATATGGGTATATCTACTTGATAAAACACAAGTCTGAAACATTTGAAAAGTTCAAAGAATTTCAGAGTGAAGTGGAGAATCATCGTAACAAAAATAAAAGTTTCTACGATATGATCGCAGAGGTAAAATATTTGAGTTACGAGTTTGGCCTTCAGTTAAAACAATGTGAAATAGTTTCACTACTCACGCCACCTGGAACACCACAAGTGTAATGGTGTGCCCGAACGTCGTAACCGTACTTTATTGGATATGGTGCAATCTATGATGTCTCTTACCGATCTACCACTATCGTTTTGGGGTTAAGCATTAGAGACAGCTACATTCACGTTAAATAGGGCACCATCTAAATCCGTTGAGACGACACCGTATGAACTATGGTTTGGCAAGAAACCTAAGCTGTCGTTTCTTAAAGTTTGAGGTTGCAATGCTTATGTGAAAAAGTTTCAACCTGATAAGCTCAAACCCAAATCGGAGAAGTGCGTCTTCATAGGATACCCAAAAGAAAATGTTGGGTACACCTTCTATCACAGATCCGAAGGCAAGATATTCGTTGCTGAGAATGGATCCTTTCTAGAGAAGGATTTTCTCTCGAAAGAAGTGAGTGGGAGGAAAGTATAACTTGATGAGGTAACTGTACCTGCTCCCTTATTGGAAAGTAGTTCATCACAGAAACCGGTTCCTGTGACACCTACACCAATTAGTGAGGAAGCTAATGATGATGATCATGAAACTTCAGATCAAGTTACTACCAAACCTCGTAGGTCAACCAGAGTAAGATCCGCACCAGAGTGGTACGGTAATCCTGTTCTGGAGATCATGTTACTTGACCATGACGAACCTACGAACTTTGAGGAAGCGATGATGAGCCCAAATTCCGCAAAATGGCTTGAGGCCATGAAATCTGAGATGGGATCCATGTATGAGAACAAAGTATGGACTTTGATTGACTTGCCCAATGATCGGCGAGCCATTGAGATTAAATGGATCTTCAAGAGGAAGACGGACGCTGATAGTAGTGTTACTATCTACAAAGCTAGAATTGTCGCAAAAGGTTTTCGACAAGTTCAAGGTGTTGACTACAATGAGAGTTTCTCACTCGTATCTATGCTTAAGTCTGTCCGAATCATGTTAGCAATTGCCGCATTTTATGACTATGAAGTTTGGCAAATGGATGTAAAAACTGCATTCCTGAATGGATTTCTGGAAGAAGAGTTGTATATGATGCAACCGGAAGGTTTTGTCGATCCAAAGGGAGCTAACAAAGTGTGCAAGCTCCAGCGATCCATTTATGGACTGGTGCAAGCCTCTCGGAGTTGGAATAAATGCTTTGATAGTGTGATCAAAGCATTTGGTTTTGTACAGACTTTTGGAGAAGCCTGTATTTACAAGAAAGTGAGTGGGAGCTCTGTAGCATTTCTGATATTATATGTGGATGACATATTGCTGATTGGAAATGATATAGAATTTCTGGGTAGCATAAAGGAATACTTGAAAGGAGTTTTTCAAAGAAAGACCTCGGTGAAGCTGCTTACATATTGAGCATCAAGATCTATAGAGATAGATCAAGACGCTTGATAAGTTTTTCAATGAGTACATACCTTGACAAGTTTTTGAAGTAGTTCAAAATGGAACAGTCAAAGAAAGAGTTCTTGCCTGTGTTACAAGGTGTGAAATTGAGTAAGACTCAAAGCCCGACCACGACAAAAGATAGAAAGAGAATGAAAGCCATTCCCTATGCCTTGGCCATAGGTTCTATAAAGTATGCCATGCTGTGTACCAGATCTATTGTATACCCTACACTGATTTTGGCAAGGGAGTACAATAGTGATCTAGGAGTAGATCACTAAACAACGGTCAAAATTATCCTTAGTGGAATAAGGATATGTTTCTCTATTATGGAGGTGACAAAAAGGTTCGTCGTAAAGGGTTACGTCGATGCAAATTTTGACACTGATCCAGATGACTCTAAATCTCAATCTGGATACATATCGAAAGTGGGAGAAATTAGCTAGAGTAGCTCCGTGCAGAGCATTGTTGACATAGAAATTTGCAAAATATGTACGGATCTGAATGTGGCAGACCCGTTGACTAAACTTCTCTCACAAGCAAAACATGATGACACCTTAGTACTCTTCGGGTGTTAATCACATAGCGATGTGAACTAGATTATTGACTCTAGTAAACCCTTTGGGTGTTGGTCACATGACGATGTGAACTATGGGTGTTAATCACATGGTGATGTGAACTATTGGTATTAAATCACATGGTGATGTGAACTAGATTATTGACTCTAGTGCAAGTGGGAGACTGGAGGAAATATGCCCTAGAGGCAATAATAAAGTTATTATTTATTTCCTTATATCATGATAAATGTTTATTACTCATGCTATAATTGTATTAACCGGAAACATAATACATGTGTGAATACATAGACAAACAGAGTGTCACTAGTATGCCTCTACTTGACTAGCTCGTTAATTAAAGATGGTTGTGTATCCTAACCATAGACATGAGTTGTCATTTGATTAACGGGATCACATCATTAGGAGAATAATGTGATTGACTTGACCCATTCCGTTAGCTTAGCACACGATCGTTTAGTATGTTGCTATTGCTTTCTTCATGACTTATACATGTTCCTATGACTATGAGATTATGCAACTCCCGTTTACCGGAGGAACACTTTGTGTGCTACCAAACGTCACAACGTAACTGGGTGATTATAAAGGTGCTCTACATGTGTCTCCGAAGGTACTTGTTGGGTTGGCGTATTTCGAGATTAGGATTTGTCACTCCAATTGTCGGAGAGGTATCTCTGGGCCCGCTCGGTAATGCACATCACTATAAGCCTTGCAAGCATTGCAACTAATGAGTTAGTTGCGGGATGATGTATTACAGAACGAGTAAAGAGACTTGCCGGTAACGAGATTGAACTAGGTATTGAGATACCGACGATCGAATCTCGGGCAAGTAACATACCGATGACAAAAGGAACAACGTATGTTGTTATGCGGTCTGACCGATAAAAGCTTCGTAGAATATGTGGGAGCCAATATGAGCATCCAGGTTCCGCTATTGGTTATTGACCAGAGATGTGTTTCGGTCATGTCTACATAGTACTCGAACCCGTAGGGTCCGCACGCTTAAAGTTCGATGACGGTTATATTATGAGTTTATGTGTTTTGATGTACCGAAGGTAGTTCGTGGTCCCGGATAAGATCGGGGACATGACGAGGAGTCTCGAAATGGTCGAGACATAAAGATCGATATATTGGACGACTATATTCGGACATCAGAAAGGTTCCGAGTGATTCGGGTATTTTTCGGAGTACCGGAGAGTTACGGGAATTCGCCGGTGAGTATATGGGCCTTATTGGGCTTTAGGGGAAAGAGAGAGGAGAGGCTGGGCGCCCCCCAAGGCCTAATCCGAATTGGAGGGGCTGCACCCCCTCCTTCCTTCTCTTCTCTCTCCCCTTTCCTTGACTCCTACTCCTACTTGGAAGGGGGGAATCCTACTCCCGATGGGAGTAGGACTCCTCCTAGGGCGCACCATAGAGAGGGACGGCCCCCCCTCCTCCACTCCTTTATATACGGGGAAGGGGGCACCCCTTGGAGACACAACAATTGATCTCTTGGATCTTTTAGCCGTGTGCGGTGCCCCTCTCCACCATAGTCCACCTCGATAATATCATAGCGGTGCTTAGGCGAAGCCCTGCGTCGGTGGAACATCATCATCGTCACCACGCCGTCGTGCTGCAGGAACTCATCTACTACTTCGCCCCTCTTGCTGGATCGAGAAGGCGAGGACGTCACCGAGCCGAACGTGTGCAGAACTCGGAGGTGCCGTGCTTTCGGTACTTGGATCGGTCGGATCGTGAAGACGTACGACTACATCAACCGCGTTGATATAATGCTTCCGCTTATGGTCTACGAGGGTACGTAGACAACACTCTCCCCTCTCGTTGCTATGCATCACCATGATCTTGCGTGTGCGTAGGAAATTTTTGAAATTACTACGTTCCCGAACAGCAACGTTTGGCACACCCGAAGTACTCCTACAGTATCCGGGAGTTGCACAATCTCATGGTCTAAGGAAAAGATACTTGACATTAGAAAAGCTTTAGCAGACGAACTACACGATCTTGTGCTATGCTTAGGGTTGGGTCTTGTCCATCACATCATTCTCCTAATGATGTGATCCCATTATCAATGACATCCAATGTCCATGGTTAGGAAACCGTAACCATCTATTGATCAACGAGCTAGTCAACTAGAGGCTCACTAGGGACATGTTGTGGTCTATTACGATTTCCGGATAACATAATTATAGCATGAACAATAGACAATTATCTTGAACAAGGAAATATAATAACAACCATTTTATTATTGCCTGTAGGGCATATTTCCAACAGTCTCCCACTTGCACTAGAGTCAATAATCTAGTTACATTGTGATGAATCGAACACCCATAGAGTTCTGGTGTTGATCATGTTTTGCTCGTGGAAGAGGTTTAGTCAACGGATCTGCGACATTTAGGTTCGTATGCACTTTACAAATATCTATGTCTCCATCTTGAACATTTTCACGAATGGAGGTGAAGCGACGCTTGATATGCCTGGTCTTCTTGTGAAACCTGGGCTCCTTGGCAAGGGCAATAGGTCCAGTGTTGTCACAGAAGAGAGTCATCGGGCCCGACGCATTGGGAATAACTCCTAGGTCGGTAATGAACTCCTTCATCTAGATTGCTTCATGTGCTGCCTCCGAGGCTGCCATGTACTCTGCTTCACATGTAGATCCCGCCACGATGCTTTGCTTGCAACTGCACCAGCTGACTGCCCCTCCATTCAAAATATACACGTATCTAGTTTGTGACTTGGAGTCATCCAGATCTGTGTCAAAGCTAGCATCGACGTAACCCTTTACGACGAGCTCTTCGTCACCTCCATAAACGAGAAACATATCCTTAGTCCTTTTCAGGTACTTTAGGATGTTCTTGACTGCTGTCTAGTGTTCCATGCCGGGATTACTTTGGTACCTTCCTACCAAACTTACGGCAAGGTTTACATCAGGTCTGGTACATAGCATGGCATACATAATAGACCCTATGGCCGAGGCATAGGGGATGACACTCATCTTTTCTCTATCTTCTGCCGTGGTCGGCCATTGAGCCGTGCTCAATCTCACACCTTGTAATACAGGCAAGAACCCCTTCTTGGACTGATCCATATTGAATTTCTTCAATATCTTGTCAAGGTATGTGCTTTGTGAAAGACCAATGAGGCGTCTCGATCTATCTCTATAGATCTTGATGCCTAATATATAAGCAGCTTCTCCAGGGTCCTTCATTGAAAAACACTTATTCAAGTAGGCCTTTATGCTTTCCAAGAGTTCTATATTATTTCCCATCAATAGTATGTCGTCCACATATAATATGAGAAATGCTACAGAGCTCCCACTCACTTTCTTGTAAACACAGGCTTCTCCATAAATCTGCGTAAACCCAAACGCTTTGATCATCTCATCAAAACGAATGTTCCAACTCCGAGATGCTTGCACCAGCCCATAGATCGAGCGTTGGAGCTTGCATACCTTGTCAACATTCTTAGGATCGACAAAACCTTCCGGCTGCATCATATACAATTCTTCCTTAAGGAAACCATTAAGGAATGTCGTTTTGACGTCCATTTGCCATATCTCATAATCATAGAATGCGGCAATTGCTAACATGATTCAGACAGACTTCAGCTTCGCTACGGGTGAGAAGGTCTCATCGTAGTCAACCCCTTGAACTTGTCGATAACCCTTAGCGACAAGCCAAGCTTTATAGATGGTCACATTGCCATCCGCGTCCGTCTTCTTCTTAAAGATCCATTTATTTTCTATGGCTTGCCGATCATCGGGCAAGTCCGTCAAAGTCCATACTTTGTTTTCATACATGGATCCTATCTCGGATTTCATGGCTTCAAGCCATTTGTTGGAATCTGGGCCCGACATCGCTTCTTCATAGTTCGAAGGTTCACCGTTGTCTAACAACATTATTTCTAGGACAGGGTTGCCATACCATTCTGGTGTGGAACGTGTCCTTGTGGACCTACGAAGTTCAGTAGTAACTTGATCCGAAGTTCCTTGATCATCATCATTAACTTCCTCTCTAGTCGGTGCAGGCCCCACAGAAACATTTTCTTGAGCTGCGCTACTCTCCGGTTCAAGAGGCAGTACTTCATCAAGTTCTACTTTCCTCCCACTTACTTCTTTCGAGAGAAACTCTTTCTCTAGAAAGGATCCATTCTTGGCAACAAAGATCTTGCCTTCGGATCTGAGGTAGAAGGTATACCCAATAGTTTCCTTAGGGTATCCTATGAAGACGCATTTTTCCGACTTGGGTTCGAGCTTTTCTGGTTGAAGTTTCTTGACATAAGCATCGCATCCCCAAACTTTCAGAAACGGCAGCTTAGGTTTCTTCCCAAATCATAATTCATACGGTGTCGTCTCAACGGATTTCGACGGAGCCCTATTTAAAGTGAATGCGGCAGTCTCTAAAGCATAACCCCAAAATGATAGCGGTAGGTCGGTAAGAGACATCATGGATTGCACCATATCCAATAGAGTGCGATTACGACGTTCGGACACACCATTACGCTGAGGTGCTCTAGGCGGCGTGAGTTGTGAAACGATTCCACATTTCCTTAAGTGTGTGCCAAATTTGTGACTCAAATATTCTCCCCCACGATCTGATCGTAAGAACTTTATTTTCCTGTCACGTTGATTCTCAACCTCACTCTGAAATTCCTTGAACTTTTCAAAGGTCTCAGACTTGTGTTTCATTAAGTAGACATACCCATATCTACTTAAGTCATCAGTGAGTGTGAGAACATAACGATAACCACCGCGAGTCTCAACGCTCATTGGACCGCACACATCAGTATGTATGATTTCCAATAAGTTGGTTGCTCGCTCCATTGTTCCGGAGAACGGAGTCTTGGTCATTTTGCCCATGAGGCATGGTTCGCACGTGTCAAATGATTCATAATCAAGAGACTCCAAAAGTCCATCTGCATGGAGTTTCTTCATGCGTTTGACACCAATGTGACCAAGGCGGCAGTGCCACAAGTATGTGGGACTATCATTATCAACCTTACATCTTTTGGCATTCACACTATGAATATGTCTAACATCACGTTCGAGATTCAATAAGAATAAACCATTGACCAGCGGGGCATGACCATAAAACATATCTCTCATATAAATAGAACAACCATTATTCTCAGATTTAAATGAGTAGCCATCTCGCATTAAACGAGATCCAGATACAATGTTCATGCTCAAAGCTGGCACTAAATAACAATTATTGAGGTTTAAAACTAATCTCGTAGGTAAATGTAGAGGTAGTGTGCCGACGGTGATCACATCGACCTTGGAACCATTCCCGACGCGCATCGTCACCTCGTCCTTCGCCAGTCTCCGCTTATTCCGCAGCTCCTGTTTTGAGTTACAAATATGAGCAACCGCACCGGTATCAAATACCCAGGAGCTACTACGAGCGCTGGTTAGGTACACACCAATAACATGTATATCACATATACCTTTGGTATTGCCGGCCTTCTTATCCGCTAAGTACTTGGGGCAGTTCCGCTTCCAGTGACCGTTTCCCTTGCAATAAAAGCACTCAGTCTCAGGCTTGGGTCCATGCTTTGGCTTCTTACCGGCAACTGGCTTACCGGGCGCGGCAACTCCCTTGCCGTCCTTCTTGAAGTTCTTCTTACCCTTGCCTTTCTTGAACTTAGTGGTTTTATTCACCATCAACACTTGATGTTCCTTTTTGATCTCCACCTCTGCTGATTTCAGCATTGAATATACCTCAGGAATGGTCTTTTCCATCCCCTGCATATTGAAGTTCATCACAAAGCTCTTGTAGCTAGGTGGGAGCGACTGAAGGATTCTGTCAACGACTGCATCATCCGGGAGATTAACTCCCAGCTGAGATAAGCGGTTGTGCAACCCAGACATTTTGAGTATGTGCTCGCTGACAGAACTATTCTCCTCCATCTTACAACTGTAGAACTTGTCGGAGACTTCATATCTCTCGACCCGGGCATGAGCTTGGAAAACCATTTTCAGCTCTTGGAACATCTCATATGCTCCGTGCTGCTCAAAACGCTTTTGGAGCCCCAATTCTAAGCTGTAAAGCATGCCGCACTGAACCAGGAGTAATCATCACTACGGGACTGCCAGGCGTTCATAACGTCTTGAGCTGCTGGGAAAATAGGTGCATCACCTAGCGGTTCTTCAAGGACATATGCTTTCTTGGCAGCTATGAGGATAATCCTCAGGTTACGGACCCAGTCCATGTAGTTGCTACCATCGTCTTTCAGCTTGGTTTTCTCTAGGAACGCGTTGAAGTTGAGGGCAACATTAGCGTGGGCCATTTGATCTACAAGACATATTGCAAAGTTTTAGACTATGTTCATGATAATTAAGTTCATCTAATCAAATTATTTAATGAACTCCCACTCAGATAGACATCCCTCTAGTCATCTAAGTGATACATGATCCGAGTCAACTAGGCCGTGTCCGATTATCACGTGAGACGGACTAGTCATCATCGGTGAACATCTTCATGTTGATCGTATCTTCTATACGACTCATGTTCGACCTTTCGGTCTTCCGTGCTCCGAGGCCATGTCTGTACATGCTAGGCTCGTCAAGTCAACCTAAGTGTATTGCGTGTGTAAATCTGGCTTACACCTGTTGTATTCAAACGTTAGAATCTATCACACCCGATCATCACATGGTGCTTCGAAACAACGAACCTTCGCAACGGTGCACAGTTAGGGGGAACACTTTCTTGAAATTATTGCGAGGGATCATCTTATTTAAGCTACCGTCGTTCTAAGCAAATAAGATGTAAAACATGATAAACATCACATGCAATCAAAATAGTGACATGATATGGCCAATGCCATTTTGCTCCTTTTGATCTCCATCTTCGGGAGCCATGATCATCATCGTCATCGGCATGACACCATGATCTCCATCATCATGATCTCCATCATCGTGTCTTCATGAAGTTGTCTCGCCAACTATTACTTCTACTACTATGGATAACGGTTAGCAAAAAAGTAAAGTAATTACATGGCGTTTTCATTGACACGCAGGTCATACAATAAATTAAGACAACTCCTATGGCTCCTGCCGGTTGTCATGCTCATCGACATGCAAGTCGTGATTCCTATTACAAGAACATGATCAATCTCATACATCACATATATCATTCATCACATCCTTTTAGCCATATCACATCGCACGGCATATGCTGCAAGAACAAGTTAGACGTCCTCTAATTGTTGTTGCAAATTTTACGTGGCTGCTATAGGTTTCTTAGCAAGAACGTTTCTTACCTACGCCAAAACCACAACGTGATATGCCAATTTCTATTTACCCTTCATAAGGACCCTTTTCATCGAATCCGATCCGACTAAAGTGGGAGAGACAGACACCCGCTAGCCACCTTATGCAACTAGTGCATGTCAGTCGGTGGAACCTGTCTCATGTAAGCGTACGTGTAAGGTCGGTCCGGGCCGCTTCATCCCACGATGCCGCCGAATCAAGATAAGACTAGTAACAGCAAGTAAATTGACAAAATCGACGCCCACAACAATTTGTGTTCTACTCGTGCATAGAAACTACGCATAGACCTAGCTCATGATGCCACTATTGGGGATCGTTGCAGAAATTAAAAAATTTCTACGCATCACCAAGATCAATCTATGGAGCTTACTAGCAACGAGAGGGGAGTGCATCTTCATACCTTTGAAGATCGCGATGCGGAAGTGTTGCAAGAACGCGGTCGGTGGAGTCATACACGAAGCGATTCAGATCGCGGCTGAATCCGATCTAAGCACCGAACAACGGTGCCTCCGCGTTCAACACATGTGCAGCCCGGTGACGTCTCCCGCGCCTTGATCCAACAAGGAGAGAGGGAGAGGTTGGGGAAGACTCCCTCCAGCAGCAGCACGACGGTGTGGTGGTGGTGGAGGAGCGTGGCACTCCAGTAGGGCTTCGCCAAGCACTGCGAGAGACGAGGAGGGGGAGGGGTAGGGCTGCGCCAAGAGAGAGGGAGACTCGTGTCTCTGGCAGCCCCAAAACCCCCACTATATATAGGGGAAGGGGAGGGGCTGCGCCCCCATCTAGGGTTCCCCCCTAGGGGTGGCGGCCAACCCTAGATGCATCTAGGGGGGCGGCCAGAGGGGGAGAGGGGGGCGCACCCTAGGTGGGCCTTAGGCCCATCTGAGCCTAGGGTTTCCCCCTTCTCCCCTTCCCTGCGCCTTGGGCCTCTTGGGGGAGGCGCACCAGCCCACCTAGGGGCTGGTCCCTTCCCACACTTGGCCCATGCAGGCCTCCGGGGCTGGTGGCCCCTCCCGGTGGACCCCCGAACCCTTCCGGTGGTCCCGGTACGTTACCGATAACGCCCAGAACACTTCCGGTGTCCAAAACGGGACTTCCCATATATAAATCTTTACCTCCGGACCATTCCGGAACTCCTCGTGACGTCCGGGATTCATCCGGGACTCCGAATAACATTCGGTAACCACGTACATCTATTCCCTATAACCCTAGCGTCATCAAACCTTAAGTGGGTAGACCCTACGGGTTCGGGAACTATGCAGACATGACCGAGACATCTCTCCGGCCAATAACCAACAGCGGGATCTGGATACCCATGTTGGCTCCCACATGTTCCACGATGATCTCATCGGATGAACCACAATGTCAAGGATTCAATCAATCCCGTATACGATTCCCTTTGTCTACCGGTATAGCACTTTCCGAGATTCGATCGTTGGTATACCGATACCTTGTTCAATCTCGTTACGGCAAGTCTCTTTACTCGTTCCGTAACACATCATCCCGTGACCAACCCCTTAGTTACATTGAGCTCATTACGATGATGTCTTACCGAGTGGGCCCAGAGACACCTCTCCGTCATACGGAGTGACAAATCCCAGTCTCGATTCGTGCCAACCCAACAGATACTTTCGGGGATACCCGTAGTGTACCTTTATAGCCACCCAGTTACGTTGTGACGTTTGGCACACCCAAAGTACTCCTACGGTATCCGGGAGTTGCACAATCTCATGGTCTAAGGAAAAGATACTTGACATTAGAAAAGCTTTAGCAGACGAACTACACGATCTTGTGCTATGCTTAGGATTGGGTCTTGTCCATCACATCATTCTCCTAATGATGTGATCCCATTATCAATGACATCCAATGTCCATGGTTAGGAAACCGTAACCATCTATTGATCAACGAGCTAGTCAACTAGAGGCTCACTAGGGACATGTTGTGGTCTATGTATTCACACATGTATTACGATTTCCGGATAACACAATTATAGCATGAACAATAGACAATTATCATGAACAAGGAAATATAATAATAACCATTTTATTATTGCCTCTAGGGCATATTTCCAACAGTTCTTGACCGTTGTCCAGTGATCCACTCCTGGATTACTTTGGTACCTCCCTGCTAAACTAATAGCAAGGCACACATCAGGTCTGGTACACAGCATTGCATACATGATAGAGCCTATGGCTGAAGCATAGGGAACAATTTTCATTTTCTCTCTATCTTCTGCAGTGGTCGGGCATTGAGTCTTACTCAACTTCACACCTTGTAACACAGGCAAGAAACCTTTCTTTGCTTGATCCATTTTGAACTTCTTCAAAACTTTATCAAGGTATGTGCTTTGTGAAAGTCCAATTAAGCGTCTTGATCTATCTCTGTAGATTTTGATGCTCAATATATAAGCAGCTTCACCGAGGTCTTTCATTAAAAAACTCTTATTCAAGTATCCTTTTATGCTATCCAGAAATTCTATATCATTTCCAATCAATAATATGTCATCCACATATAATATTAGAAATGCTACAGAGCTCCCACTCACTTTCTTGTAAATACATGTTTCTCCAAAAGTTTGTATAAAACCATATGCTTTGATCACACTATCAAAACGTTTATTCCAACTCCGAGATGCTTGCACCAGTCCATAGATGGATCGCTGGAGCTTGCACCCTTTGTTAGCACCCTTTGGATCGATAAAACCTTCAGGTTGCATCATATACAACTCTTCTTCCAGAAATCCATTCAGGAATGCAGTCTTCACATCCATTTGCCAAATTTCATAATCATAAAATGCGGCAATTGCTAACATGATTCGAACGTACTTAAGCATCGCTACTGGTGAGAAGGTCTCATCGTAGTCAACTCCTTGAACTTGTCGAAAACCTTTCGCAACAAGTCGAGCTTTGTAGGCAGTAACATTACCGCCAGCGTCAGTCTTCTTCTTGAAGATCCATTTATTTTCTATGGCTTGCCGATCATCGAGCAAGTCAACCAAAGTCCACACTTTTTTCTCATACATGGATCCCATCTCAGATTTCATGGCCTCAAGCCATTTTGCGGAATCTGGGCTCATCATCGCTTCCTCATAGTTCGTAGGTTCGCCATGGTCAAGTAACATGACCTCCAGAACAGGATTACCGTACCACTCTGGTGCGGATCTTACTCTGGTTGACCTACGAGGTTCGGTAGTAACTTGATCTGAAGTTTCATGATCATCATCATTAGCTTCCTCACTAATTGGTGTAGGTGTCACAGGAACCGGTTTCTGTGATGAACTACTCTCCAATAAGGGAGTAGGTACAGTTACCTCATCAAGTTCTACTTTCCTCCCACTCACTTCTTTCAAGAGAAACTCCCTCTCTAGAAAGGATCCATCCTTAGCAACGAATGTCTTGCCTTCGGATCTGTGATAGAAGGTTTACCCAACAGTCTCCTTTGGGTATCCTATGAAGACACATTTCTCCGATTTGGGTTCGAGCTTATCAGGTTGAAGCTTTTTCACATAAGCATCGCTGCCCAAACTTTAAAAAACGACAACTTTGGTTTCTTGCCAAACCATAGTTCATAAGGCGTCGTCTCAACGGATTTAGATGGTGCCCTATTTAACGTGAATGCAGTTGTCTCTAAAGCATAACCCCAAAACGATAGCGGTAAATCGGTAAGAGACATCATAGATCGCACCATATCCAGTAAAGTACGATTACGACGTTCGGACACACCATTACACTGTGGTGTTCCGGGTGGCGTGAGTTGCGAAACTATTCCGCATTGTTTCACATGAAGACCAAACTCGTAACTCAAATATTCTCCTCCATGATCAGATCATAGAAACTTTATTTTCTTGTTACGATGATTTTCCACTTCACTCTGAAATTCTTTGAACTTTTCAAATGTTTCAGACTTATGTTTCATTAAGTACATATACCCATATCTGCTCAAATCATCTGTGAAGGTGAGAAAATAACTATACCCGCCACGAGCCTCAATATTCATCGGACCACATACATCAGTATGTATGATTTCCAACAAATCTGTTGCTCGCTCCATTGTTCCGGAGAACGGCGTTTTAGTCATCTTGCCCATGCGGCATGGTTCGCAAGTACCAAGTGATTCCAAAAGTCCATCAGAATGGAGTTTCTTCATGCGCTTTACACCAATATGACCTAAATGGCAGTGCCACGAATAAGTTGCACTATCATTATCAACTCTGCATCTTTTGGTTTCAACATTATGAATATGTGTATCACTACTATCGAGATTCATTAAAAATAGACCACTCTTCAAGGGTGCATGACCATAAAAGATATTACTCATATAAATAGAACAACCATTATTCTCAGATTTAAATGAATAACCGTCTCACTTCAAACAAGATCCATATATAATGTTCATGCTCAACGCTGGCACCAAATAACAATTATTCAGGTCTAAAACTAATCCCGAAGGTAGATGTAGAGGTAGCATGCCGACGGCGATCACATCGACTTTGGAACCATTTCCCATGCGCATCGTCACCTCGTCCTTAGCCAATCTTCGCTTAATCTGTAGTCCCTGCTTCGAGTTGCAAATATTAGCAACAGAACCAGTATCAAATACCCAGGTGCTACTGCGAGCTTTAGTAAGGTACACATCAATAACATGTATATCACATATACCTTTGTTCACCTTGCCATCCTTCTTATCCGCCAAATACTTGGGGCAGTTCCGCTTCCAGTGGCCAGTCCCTTTGCAGTAGAAGCACTCAGTCTCAGGCTTAGGTCCAGACTTGGGTTTCTTCTCCTGGGCAGCAACTTGTTTGTTCTTCTTCTTGAAGTTCCCCTTCTTCTTCCCTTTACCCTTTTTCTTGAAACTGGTGGTCTTGTTGGCCATCAACACTTGATGCTCCTTCTTGATTTCTACCTCCGCAGCCTTTAGCATTGCGAAGAGCTCGGGAATTGTCTTATCCATCCCTTGCATGTTATAGTTCATCACGAAGCTTTTGTAGCTTGGTGGCAGTGATTGAAGAATTCTGTCAATGACACTATCATCTGGAAGATTAACTCCCAGTTGAATCAAGTGATTGTTATACCCAGACATTTTGAGTATATGCTCACTGACAGAACTATTCTCCTCCATCTTGCAACTGTAGAACATATTGGAGACTTCATATCTCTCAATCAGGGCATTTGCTTGAAATATTTAACTTCAACTCCTGGAACATCTCATATGCTCCATGACGTTCAAAACGTCGTTGAAGTCCCGGTTCTAAGCCGTAAAGCATGGCACACTGAACTATCGAGTAGTCATCAGATTTGCTCTGCCAGACATTCATAACATCTGGCATTGCTCGTGCAGCAGGTTTGGCACCCAGCGGTGCTTCCAGGACGTAATTCTTCTGTGTAGCAATGAGGATAATCCTCAAGTTACGGACCCAGTCCGTGTAATTGCTACCATCATCTTTCAACTTTGCTTTCTCAAGGAACGCATTAAAATTCAACAGAACAACAGCAAGTGCCATCTATCTACAACAACATAGACATGCAAAATACTATCAGGTACTAAGTTCATGATAAATTAAAGTTCAATTAATAAAATTACTTAAGAACTCCCACTTAGATAGACATCCCTCTAATCATCTAAGTGATCACGTGATCCATATCAACTAAACCATGTCCGATCATCACGTGAGATGGAGTAGTTTTCAATGGTGAACATCACTATGTTGATCGTATCTACTATATGATTCACGCTCGACCTTTCGGTCTCAGTGTTCCAAGGCCATCTCTGCATATGCTAGGCTCGTCAAGTTTAACCCGAGTATTTCTGCGTGTGCAAAACTGGCTTGCACCCGTCGTATATGAACGTAGAGCTTATCACACCCGATCATCACGTGGTGTCTTGGCACGACGAACTTTGGCAACGGTGCATACTCAGGGAGAACACTTGTACCTTGAAATTTAGTGAGAGATCATCTTATAATGCTACCGTCAATCAAAGCAGAATAAGATGCATAAAAGATAAACATCACATGCAATCAATATAAGTGATATGATATGACCATCATCATCTTGTGCCTTTGATCTCCATCTCTAAAGCACCGTCATGATCACCATCGTCACCGGCGCGACACCTTGATCTCCATCGTAGCATCGTTGTCGTCTCACCAACTATTGCTTCTACGACTATCGCTACCGCTTAGTGATAAAGTAAAGCAATTATAGGGCAATTGCATTGCATACAATAAAGCGACAACCATATGGCTCCTGCCAGTTGCCGATAACTCCGTTACAAAACATGATCATCTCATGCAATAAAATATAGCATCATGCCTTGACCATATCACATCACAACATGCCCTGCAAAAACAAGTTAGACGTCCTCTACTTTGTTGTTGCATGTTTTACGTGGCTGCTACGGGCTGAGCAAGAACCGTTCTTACCTACGCATCAAAACCACAACGATATTTTCGTCAAGTTAGTGCTATTTTAACCTTCAACAAGGACCGGGCGTAGTCACACTCGGTTCAACTAAAGTTGGAGAAACTGACACCCGCCAGCCACCTGTGTGTGAAGCACGTCGGTAGAACCAGTCTCGCGTAAGCGTACGCGTAATGTCGGTCCAGGCCGCTTCATCCAACAATACCGCCGAACCAAAGTATGACATGCTGGTAAGCAATATGACTTGTATCGCCCACAACTCACTTGTCTTCTACTCATGCATATAACATCTACGCATAAACCTGGCTCGGATGCCACTGTTGGGGAACGTAATTTCAAAAAAAATCCTATGCACACGCAAGATCATGGTGATGCATAGCAACGAGAGGGGAGAGTGTTGTCTACGTACCCTCGTAGACCGAAAGCGGGAGCGTTATAACAACGCGGTTGATGTAGTCATACGTCTTCACAATCGACCGATCCTCAGTACCGAACATACGGCACCTCCGCGTTCAGCACACGTTCAGCTCGGTTACGTCCCGCGAACTCACGATCCAGTAGAGCTTCGGGGAAGAGCTTCGTCAGCACGAAGGCGTGATGACGGTGTTGATGAAGTTACCGACGCAGGGCTTCGCCTAAGCACCGCTACGATATGACCGAGGTGGATTATGGTGGAGGGGGGCACCGCACACGGCTAAGAGAGATCAATGATCAACTTGTGTGTCTATGGGATGCCCCTGGACACGTATATAAAGGAGTGGAGGAGGGGGGAGGGCCGGCCTAGCTATGGCGCGCCCTGGAGGAGTCCTACTCCCACCGGGAGTAGGATTCCCCTCCCCCCTTCCCTAGTTGGACTAGGAGAGAAGGAAGGGGGAGAGAGAGAGGAAGGAAAGGGGGGGGGCGTCGCCCCCCTCCTAGTCCAATTCGAACCAGAGGGCGAGGGGGCGCGCGGCCTGCCCTGGCCTCCTCTCTCTCTCTCCACTATGGCCCATTAAGGCCCATAAAATTACCGGCGGGTTCCGGTAACCTCCCGGTGCTCCGGTAAAATCCCGATTTCACCCGGACCATTCCGATGTCCAAATATAGCCTTCCAATATATCGACCTTTACGTCTCGACCATTTCGAGACTCCTCGTCATGTCCGTGATCATATCCGGGACTCCGAACTACCTTCGGTACATCAAAACACAAAAACTCATAATACCGATCGTCACAGAACTTTAAGTGTGCGGACCCTACGGGTTCGAGAACTATGTAGACATGACCGAGACACATCTCCGGTCAATAACCAATAGCGGAACCTGAATGCTCGTATTGGTTCCTACATATTCTACGAAGATCTTTATCGGTCAAACCGCCTAACAACATACGTTGTTCCCTTTGTCATCGATATGTTACTTGCCTGAGATTCGATCGTCGGTATCTCAATACCTAGTTCAATCTCGTTACCGGCAAGTCTCTTTACTCGTTCTGTAATGCATCATCCCACAACTAACTCATTAGTTGCATTGCTTGCAAGGCTTATAGTGATGTGCATTACCGAGAGGGCCCAGAGATACCTCTCCGACAATCGGAGTGACAAATCCTAATCTCGATCTATGCCAACTCAACAAGTACCATCGAAGACACCTGTAGAGCACCTTTATAATCACTCAGTTACGTTGTGACGTTTGGTAGCACACAAAGTGTTCCTCCGGTATTCGGGAGTTGCATAATCTCATAGTCATAGGAACATGTATAAGTCATGAAGAAAGCAATAGCAGTAAACTAAAACGATCAAGTGGTAAGCTAACGGAATGGGTCAAGTCAATCACATCATTCTCCTAATGATGTGATCCCGTTTATCAAATGACAACTCATGTCCATGGTTAGGAAAACATAACCATCTTTGATCAACGAGCTAGTCAAGTAGAGGCATACTAGTGACACTCTGTTTGTCTATGTATTCACACATGTATTATGTTTCCGGTTAATACAATTCTAGCATGAATAATAAATATTTATCATGAAATAAGGAAATAAATAATAACTTTATTATTGCCTCTAGGGCATATTTCCTTCATTGTGATCCGGTATGGAAGAGGGGCGATCAGGTTTTTGGAGATCAATTCTATGTGTCGAGTGGCAGGGAGTGTGGGTACCTTAGACTTACAATAAAGATGTTTTTGTCCAATAATTTTTCATTTGCGTACCACTGCAATTCTTTGTTCCCAAAGGGCCCTCATTTTTTTGAAGTTATGTTTTAATATAAAATAACTCCTACATATCGACCGTGGATAACATGTTCACATCAACTTTGGTGAAAGAATAACCATTTACCGTATGTACATATACTACAAGATTAATTATGGTATAATAACCTATAAAACTTTTATTGTAGCTTACTGTACATTAACTCATATTGTGTCCTATGCACATCTTGCAAATAGCCAGTTTTTAATCAAAATCCATAGATGTATATTGATATGGATTTATCTATATGAATTAATTTATTTTATGAAATACTAAGAAACAAAATCATTTATACACATATATCCAGACATTAATGAACTTATGAGTTAAGGTTTTGAGAAATTAATCAAATGACCAAAGACAAAAAAACTTATGAACTTCTATATTGACGCGCCACTTGGCTCTCACTTGTTTGTATGAGATGCAAAACGTGTTGAGGACCTCTTGAACGATGTAGGTTGAATCCGTGTGATAGGGATCTTAGCACTTTTTCTCATGAAACCAATCATTCACAGTTTAGCCAAATTTTCCGTGCCCTAGGACGACGAACAACGTCATCGGCTCCTCCGGTGGCTCCATTTCGGTGGTGGACGGCGGGACGGGGATGGGGGACGACGACTGTCGGGGCGTGAGAGGGCGGGGCTTTTCGCATGGGAGGAGGGGCAGCATCATGCAAATTCGTGCGCTTCGGGTCTAGTTTCGGGTGGGTCCATGTTGTCGGAGTCCGACGTGCCGAACTCCCCCAGATCTTCCCTCGGTTTGGTGCCTTTTTTTGCGGGATTTTGACCGTCCAAACCGTTCCGAACATCTTAAGTGAGCTGTGTTGGATGGCTAAAAGTGTACGGGCCGCCCGGTATGAATTTGAGGTTGATTTGGTTGGGAGCCTAATAATTTGGCGAAGTAATTAAAAAATACCCCTAGGAAAAAGTTTCATTAATACAGCATTTAGAGCAACTCCATTGGGGCGACCCATTTTGTCCGCGGCCATCCGTTTGGGTCGGCGCGTTGGGCCGGCTTTTTTGTCCGCGCCGACCCAAACGGACGTGCGTCCGCTTTCGTCCGCCTGCCGACCCATTCCCGATCCATTTTTGAGCCTGATTTGCGTCGGCGCGGACACGCGCGCGCTCGCCCTCTTTTCTCACCGGGCCCGCTGGTCGGTGGCACATTGGATTGACACCCTCGCCCGCCTGCTTCGTCGCCGACGCCGGCGGCCATTTTTTCAGATAAAAATGAATACATAGATAGTTCTAACGTACACAGATAAAAGAAAAAAGACCACTACTCGTCGCTTTCTGACTCGGACTCGGTAATGTCCTCCTCCGACGTCTGAATGTAGGCGTCAGCATGCTGCTCGTCTTCAAAGTCCCAACCTGACGTTTCTCGTAGCTTCAGTTTCAATTGAGCTGCCTGCTTCCGCGAATGCTTGTCCTCCTAGGCGGCTCGCTCCGTCCTCCTCGCGTCCCTCTCCAACCTCCTTTGCTTGTAGAACTGGTGCTCGTCGACGATGTCCTGCGGGAAGCGTTCGCGCCACAGCACCAAGGTTTCCACGTCCATCTCGGCGATGGCGAGGCGACGCTGCCGCCTCCGATGGACACGACGATCCTCGTCGGTGAAAAGCCGCGATAGAGGCACCAGATCCTGCGCCTGCTGGCTCGACACGTCGGGAAAATTCATATCCCGACGAGGCCTCAGCAGGCGCCACGCCGCCGCGTCGTGCGCGCGGGCCGCCTCCTCTGCGGTGTCGAAGATGCCGAGGATGAGACGTTTCTCGCGAAACCAGATCTCGGAGGAGAAGGCGCCGGAGCGGCGCTCGCGGACTCCGCGAAAATCCGAAGCGCCCAGGCGGCGGATCGACATGGTGGCGCAGAGGCGGCGAGGCTAGTGAGGGGGGAGAGACGAGTGGGCGGCGGACAAAGTGTGGAGGGAGCGCCTTCTTATAACGAGCGCCGGCCGCGGTGCGCGCGAACCTTTCCCGCGCGCTGGAGCGCCAAAACCAGCGTGCGCTAGGCCGCTTTCCCCCGCGCGCGCGAACCTTTCCCCGCGCTGGAGCGCCAAAAACAGGGCGACGGCATGGACGCTGGCATGATCTAAAACGCGCGCGGTCATAAAATGGGTCAGCCCGTTAGGCGCACTGCCGAGCCAAAACTAAAAGAGGACGGACGGCGGACGGGCGGCCAACCCAAACGGACAAAAAACGGACAAAAACGCCGTTCATTTGAGTCGGCCCGTTGGAGTTGCTCTTATTATATTGATTGAAGAAGGAGAAGGAGAAGAAGAGAAAAAACACTTGTTACCCGAGATACCAGATTTTTGACCGGTGAACGGGAGAACCGTGCAGCGTGGCGAGACGGTGGCCCCGCACAGAACCCGCAGCCCGCCCCGGCTGCTGTGTGTGTTCAAGTCCCCGTCTGGCTCCGGCCATTTACGTCGCACACGTGGATCGCGCCTGGACCTATCCGCCCCGCCCCCTCCAATCACCGAGCCGCCTCGTTTCTCTCGCCTCGTCACGCCCTCCGCTCCCTCTCAGTCAACAGCCGATCTCCAAAATTTCCTGCCCCTCCCCCTCCCCCTCCTCCTCGCTTCTCCATCCTTCTCCTCCGATCTCTCACCGGAGCCCGGCTCACCGAGCCCAAACCCCTATTTATACCCCGGGGAGGCAGAGCAGCAGCGTCACCCATTCCCAGGGGCAGCCAGCCGAGACGTGGGAGGACTTCGGAGCGGGCCGCGGAGATGGGCCTCGTCCACTGCCTCCCGCTGCTCCTGCTGCTGCTCTCGGCCGCGGCCGCGGCCGCGGGCGGCGGGGAGAGCGTCTCGGCCTCGGACTACGAGGCGCAGTTCGAGGCGTGGTGCGCGGAGCACGGCAAGGCGTACGCGACGCCCGGTGAGCGCGCGGCGCGGCTCGCGGCCTTCGCGGACAACGCGGCCTTCGTGGCGGCGCACAACGCCGGCGCCGCCGCCAACGGACCGGGATCCCCGTCGTACACGCTCGCGCTCAACGCGTTCGCCGACCTCACCCACGACGAGTTCCGCGCCGCGCGCCTCGGGCGCCTCGCCGTCGGCCCGGGTCCCCTCGGGGCGGCTTTGCCGTCGGACGGGGGCTTCGAGGGCGGCGTGGTCGCCGTGCCCGACGCGCTCGACTGGAGGCAGAGCGGCGCCGTCACCAAGGTCAAGGACCAGGGCAGCTGCGGTGAGCTCCACGCTTGTCAATCTCTTGTTCTGCAACACTTCTTACATTGCAGGGCTCATCTGTTTTTCTCCGTCAGAGTTTTGCTGTTCGTTCGTGTAGTTGTTGGGTTCTAATGCTAAAACTTAGAGATCGAGATGTGGTACGTGCATATCAAAATCATAGTGATGCTAAAGATCTGAATGACCGAGGTATTATTGCCGCAAATGATTCTAGGAACTAGAATCCATGGCAGGGAGCAGCAGCTGACACATACTCTAGCTAACCTCCCCCTGTCATAACTCATTAGGTAATACGTTGATTGGTTAGCGCCTGCCATTTAGCAGCATGTAAACCTGAAGTACTTATCATCATGCCCGGTTAGAGAAGATGTTGAAAATATGTCTCTGTTTAGTTTTTTCCCAGCCCAATTTGCAAGTTTACTGACTAATTTCTCCAAGCTATGCTGGTTTGTAGTCACTTATACTCTTCTCAACGGTAGATTCATGGACTTTGTTGTCCTTGAAAATGTGAAAGATATCAAGGTATTGAAGTGACTACTTAGAAAAAATAGATTGATGCCCCTTCCGTCCCATAATATAAGATCGTTTAGCAAGCAGATAATTAGAGATAGGATTATGCCTCTAGCTCCTTATGTGGTTTGTAGGTGCTGTTGCTTTTTAGGTCATCCCACACAAGAGAATTGTTTATATTCTTTTTGTTAGCTTTTGCCATGGAAGTAGCGATGCGCTGCTTCAGTGTGTAGTTTAGTTGTGCATTACAGCTTAAATAAAAATCTCAGGAAATTTTTGTTATTCTTCCAGGCTCCAGCAATCCAGAATTGTAGGTTCGGGATTATCTTAGGTTGCCCATGGGCGATGGCTATACTGGAAATTTGTAATTAGATATGACAGCAATATAAGAACTGCGTCAGCAGTTCATTTTTACAAAATAGGATCAAGAGTGACACTAAAGAAGTGAAGGCGCAAGTCTCTGTTTCCACGAAATCACTCCTTTGGACTTGTATTGTCTTGTTTTATTCAAGGGCCTTGATACAGGATACTTGAAGTATTTTTCAGTTTTAACAGTCGGTGCTACCTCATTTCTTATTAGTAAACCACACCAAGTACTTCCGGTTCATGTGGTCTGGATTGTCGTTCAGGTGCTTGTTGGAGCTTCTCAGCTACAGGTGCCATGGAAGGAATAAACAAGATCACGACAGGCTCTCTTCTCAGCCTTTCTGAACAGGAACTAATCGATTGTGACAGATCCTACAATGCTGGTTGTGGCGGTGGGCTCATGACCTATGCTTACAAGTTTGTGATTAAAAATGGTGGGATTGACACGGAGGATGATTACCCGTTTCGTGAAGCGGATGGAACATGCAACAAGAACAAAGTAAGATGGCTACAAGGAGGTGCCTCCTAGCAATTTGTCTGCTTGTAGAAAACTACCTTGAGCATGTTTAGGCACGTGATGTGTCATATTTATGCAATTTGTCTGCTTGTTTTGCAGCTGAAAAAGCATGTGGTAACAATCGATGGCTACAAGGAGGTGCCTCCTAGCAAGGAAGACTTGTTACTACAAGCTGTTGCCCAGCAACCTATTAGCGTGGGAATATGTGGCAGCGCTAGGGCATTTCAGCTATACTCCCAGGTTTGAATGCAATTGTGCTCTCACTAACTTATTTAACACACTTCTACCACACCTTGTACTTGACTTCCATTATTTTCATATTCAGGGTATCTTCGATGGTCCATGCCCAACGTCTCTTGATCATGCAGTCCTAATTGTGGGATATGGTTCTGAAAACGGCAAGGATTATTGGATTGTGAAAAATTCTTGGGGTGAAAGATGGGGAATGAAGGGCTATATGCATATGCACCGAAACACTGGCTCGTCGTCAGGTATCTGTGGCATAAACATGATGGCATCGTTCCCCACAAAAACAAGCCCGAATCCTCCTCCTTCACCAGGGCCTGGCCCAACCAAATGCAGCGCTTTTACCTCCTGCCCTGAAGGATCCACATGCTGTTGCTCATGGCGTGCCTTGGGATTCTGCCTTTCCTGGAGCTGCTGTGAGCTGGATAATGCAGTCTGCTGTAGCGATAACCGTTCTTGTTGCCCCCATGACTATCCTATATGTGACACGGCTAGGGGACGCTGCTTGAAGGTAAACACAAGTGATTTTATGCATTCTTCTTTGAGGTTTCGTCATGTTTGTGACTTAGGAACTGACCTGCCTGAAAGCTTGATATGGTTAAGTTTGACAAATGCTCTGGAATACTTTTCCCTCCATCTTTATTTTCTTCATATCCCATTTCAGTTTTTGTACGTAGAGACTGTGTCGTAGGTTAAGTTAGTCAGGTTACCAAGGCATAAACATACATGAAACCGGATAAATGCTGTGTATCCTGATGACTGATCATTTGGTGAATTTACTGTTTCAGGGTAATGGCAACTTCTCCAGTATAGAGGGAATTAAGAGGAAGCAAGCTTTCTCCAAGGTTCCCTCTTGGAATGGTTTGTTGGAGCTTTTGGATCAATAGACATACAAAAATGGTATGGATCACAGGTAAGATCATGCCAACTTGATTCATCCGGTGCTGCCATCAGTGCGACCACTCCTCCCCTCCTGAATCCCTGGTACTAACCGGTGATCGCCCTTTCTCGCAGGCAGATACACATGTATGCACGGTCTTGTACAAGCGGTGGGGTTCACTGCGTTCTTCAGGTGCCCTGCCGCCTCTAGCTGCTGGTTGTCTTGCACGGAGATGTCCCAACGCGTTCAGTGAAAAATAGAGATGCCCAGAACTCCGAGATTGATTGTAGTGTGCACTGGTGAACCACGCAGCCGGTACTGTATTGTAGTACGTATAATTTTATGATGATTGTACATGTCAGATTAGCCTATGATGGGTTGAGCCAGATATTGGTTACACAGCACAGATGGTCTATTTTTACTCGGCTTGTATTAGATGTGAGAGAACCACCCATAATAAAGAGATACGTGCATCAAATCAAAAATAGAGATACGTGCATCATGTTCCATAACCTGTTGGTGGCTGTGTTTATTTGAACATGGCTCCAACAACTGTGCAAACCATGGTGCCCATGGTTAATCTTTGTTAACCTTGCTATGGTTAACCTTAACATGGCCACGTTGTTCATCTTTTTTTGGAGCTTCTTGGGTTAACCTTGCTCCGCCCGAACCGGGAAGGTGAAGGTCAGCGAGGGACGCGTTCACCCACGGCTGGCGGCGCACCCGGTGCCGGCGAAAGAGAGCATCCATCGCACGGACGAACATATTCCCGACCTCGATACACCGTCCAAAGGGGCAGCGTGCGGCGAGCCACCCATCCCAGCCGAGCCACCTGCGCCGCCAGTTCGATGCCTGACGGGATGGGCGACGGCGCCGGAGCCCCACACAGACCCGGCCTGGCCACGCCCGGCTCCGCCTGGAGCACGCGCGCCAAGTGCTCCCTTGACGATTCTCCCGCGGCAAACTCGTATTCTTCTCGGTGCCGTGCCGTGTGCCATCACCACCGCACCGCCAAATTCGTTCCTTATTCGTGTGCAGCTGAGGCCGTGAACATGGTGACAGTTTTCCACCATGTCAACCAGAAAACGCATCAGAAATCACTCAAAAAAACAGAAGACGCGCATCAGAAACACTACACAATCAACATGTGCTCGCCCGCGAAAGGTAGAATAAACAGGGAATCCCGCAAAGGGAATTTCTGTTCCGCGCCGGTCATCCACACACTCGAGAAAGTCATTCCAGAAGGCCAAGTGAAAGGCAATTTTTCGCGTGGAGAATAACTCGAGAAGGTAAAAAATAAATTCTGTACTTCTCCAATCGCCGAATTTCTGCGCGGCACTGCGGATGGGCGAAAGGGGAATATATGACAGACAATACTGGGGAAAGATTAGATTGGGTTGTTCTCCATTTTGTGGAAAGATCGCGTTGTTCTCCATTTCGCGTGAATTGGCTCCAGCAGGCCGGAGAATCCAGTTCTCCTGGTTGCTTTCAGTTCTCCCCAGCCGTTAAACGCGGCTGCCTGCTTGCGACAGTGGCTGCTTTTCGCCTCGCCTTCTTGCTCCGGCGATCCTATAAATTGGCCAGGTCGGTGTTTCTTCGTGTGTCAGTAAGCACACGGCTCGCAACGCAGTAGCAGCAAGGTGGTAGTAAGAGGAGGCACAGTTTGAACCCTCCATCTCCGAAGTGTTTGAGCCCATTGGCAGGACCGAAATATGGTACACTATTCTGCTTTTGCTCATGAATCATGACCTTTGTGTGTGCATACCTAGCTAATTATTACATCATGTTCCTAAATATATGCGTGTGAACAACAGAGAAATGGGATTCTAATAATGAATAGAATCTCCAGAAATGTTGTTTGGTTAAGGATTCCACTGGCATTTCAGACATGTGAGGTCTTAATTTTCAAATTTGTTGGAGTTGAGTTGTAGGTCTCTATAATTTCTTCTGACCCAGAACCTAACTTTTTCCTTGATGGTGCACAATATATCGATACTTTTTCGCCCATCGAAATCATGCTAACTGAATATCATGACAACAAATTTGATTTTATGGCAATGAAGCATAAGCACATTATTTTCTTGATGGATTTATAGTTTGTAGCGTTCAAATCCAACGATCATGCTCTAACCCAAAATCTTGGTTGCCGTGTCTAACAGAGCGCCAACGGGAAGAGCCCCATAGTGGTTGGGCCCTGGGGAGGGACAGGAGGATACCCCTGGGACGACGGTGTGTACTCGACGGTATGCCAGATTATGATCACCCATGGAGCTGCCGTCGACTCGATAAGAATCCAGTATGACCTGAAAGGACACTCGGTCTGGTCACAGACGCACGGGAGCACGGAGGACGGGTCTGAAACAGATAAGGTCTACCCTGCTAAAACCCTCACCAAAACATCTTCAGGCTTTCTATATATGATTGCAGAAGTTCTTCTGCACATAATCTGCAACAACGAACTTTTCATAGAACAAGTCTGCTTTCATAAGTTTTCATATTTCTGAACACAATCATTGAGACTTGGTATGTCTGATGATGCAGGTGAAGCTGGATGTTCCCGGAGAAATCCTACTGTCCGTGAGCGGCTACTACGGATCGGTCTGCGGTAGCCCGGTCATCATAAGATCACTGACGTTCCAGAGCAACCGCTCCAAGTACGGGCCTTTCGGCACCGAGGACGGCACGCCCTTCTCGCTCCCGGTGAGCAGCGGCAAGATCATCGGCTTCCATGGACGGTCCGGGTCGTACCTCAACTCCATCGGCTTCTACCTGAAGCAAGTCCACGTTCCGATTCCGAGTCCCCCGAGCTACCCAGCCTCGCCGCAGCTCCCGACGTCGGCGTACAGCAGAAACGGCTACACCGTCACCGAGGTCGACGATGAGCATGACATGGCCCTCGCAGTGCGGGACCGGGCCGACGGCTACGCCGTCTACGGTGCCGGTTACCCTAAGCAGCAGTACGCGCATCCGTCCCCGGACTACCACGATGGATCGATCATGAACAAGGTGTGGTGTGGTGTCACGTGCTTTTGCACTCTTTGTAAGTACGTCTGATGATGGCTCTGTAGTTTTTGTGTTCTGAAGTTGTGAACTTTGGTTGTGCAGATGGTTTCGTACCCTAGCTCGTACAGGGCGGCGGCCATGAGCGGGCCTGAGACGCACGGTCCGTGGGGCGGCAGCGGCGGCACCATCTTCGACGACGGCGTGTACACCGGCGTGTGGCAGATCAACCTGACCCGCGCGGTGGGGGTCACCTCCATGAAGGTGCTGTACGACCGGCACGGGCAGGCGGTGTGGGGCAACAAGCACGGCTTCAGCAGCGGCGTCCCGCCCGACAAGGTAATCAACGCCAACTGCTCATCTGCATGCTGCACAGACGATCAATCATGGAGTGGATGACTGACGCGCGCTCGTGGGTTGTTTGCTGCAGATCGCGTTCGACTTCCCGTCGGAGGTGCTGACCCACATCACCGGCTACTACGGCCCGACGATCATCATGGGCCCGACGGCGGTGCGGTCGCTGACGTTCCACACCAACCGGCGGCGGTACGGGCCCTACGGGGACGAGTACGGCACCTACTTCTCCACCAGCTTCGCCGACGGGCGGGTCGTGGGGTTCCACGGCCGGGAGGGCTGGTACATCGACGGCATCGGCGTGCACGTCCAGCAGGGCAAGGTGCCGAGGTCCCTCAGGGCCGCCGCCAGCAGGAGCCCGTCGCCGGCGCCGCGGTCCGACCCCGACCCGAGCGACGTGGACGAGGAGGTTCCCTACGCGGCCATGGTGAAGGAGCCGGCGGCGGCGGGGCCGGGGCCGTGGGGCGGGCCGGGGGGCCGGGCGTGGGACGACGGCGTGTACGCCGGCGTGAACCAGGTGTACGTGACGCGGGGCGCCCTCATCGGCTCCATCCAGATCCAGTACGACCGGGGCGACCGGTCGGAGTGGTCGGCCCGGCACGGCACCAGCGGCCACATCACGCACCGGGTGAAGCTGGACGCGCCGCACGAGGTGCTCACCTGCGTGCGCGGCTACTACAACGCCGACCCGGCCGAGGGGCCCCGGGCGCTGCGCTCCATCACCTTCGTCAGCAACCGCGGCAGGTACGGGCCGTTCGGCGACGAGGTCGGGACCTACTTCTCGTCGCCGGCGACGGCGGAGGGGAAGGTGGTCGGGTTCCACGGCCGGAGCGGGCAGCACCTGGACGCCATCGGGGTGCACATGCAGCACTGGCAAGGGGACCGCCGGGCCGCGCCCAAGTACGTCCTGTCAAAGTACCTCTTCTGAACGACACGGGACGGCGCGCTTGTGGCTTCTAGATTTTGTGGAAAATTGTTACAGGGACGGAGTAAATTTCTTTGTGACGGTCATGAAATAAATTAATTTGGGTCACCTATTCATCGGTTGTCCGGAAAAAAAATTGCTATCGGTTGTTTTCTCCGCCCCTAAGATTGAAATTCAATGGCCGAGCCATCTCACAATAGGAGAAGCCGAGCATCAGATATATCCAGCGAAGGTCGGATGCTACTCTGCAACGGGTTTGCCAAGTGTTACGCCCAGCAAAGCCGGCTCGGCTTACCCCATGTCAAGAAAGCGGTATATGTTGAGATCCATTTGTCGGGGACTCGGTAAAGAATAGTCGCCAACATAAAGGTGCCTGGTTGCGGGCCGACAATGTGGTCAAGAAGTAAGCCGAGTGGCGCGTACGGCTTCTAGTTCAGCTATGGGCCAACCAGAAAGTACCACGTGTGTCCACCTAGAAGCCGAGTGCCGTGTGACACCTGCACGTCATACAATGAGCCGAGTGTATGCCCAATCCATCTTTTCTTCCTCCTCTCCCCTGCGACTGCCCCTCTTAGTCTGAGCCGTCGTTGTCTTGGTCTTCCCTCTAAGAGCATCTCCAACCAAACATAGCTAATTTGATTATCCATACATACGGGGACGCATCCACTCATATCCAAAATCTCAAATCCATAGAACCTCATGCAATGCAAGTCAACACAACGTATCATTGATTCGATTGAGCATAGCAAAATCATCATACAACTGGATATAGCAAGTTCAAAACATAGATAGTTCACCACTACGATAGCATTGATATGATCTATGATTAGATACGCGTAGATAAAGGTAAAATTCACAACTTCTTCGCTCTGCCTCTTCCCTTGTCATCTCCGGAGCGAAGGTATTATGTGTCTGACGTCAGAAGGGCCGTCAGAATTGTTGGAGGACTCGAAAAAAGAAGGGGAGCCCAGGCAGACGACGGGCGGCATGTGCCTGCTCCTTGGCGAGGCGTCTAGCTTTGGCAGCCGCCGCCGCTTTTCTCCTTGGGTGGGCGCGCGAGCTCCCCGAGTTTGAGCCGCAATTTTTTTACATTTTATGGCGATGGCGTCAGGCGTTTATCTAGGCGTCTGGGAGGGTACATTTGAAGATGTGCCACCAACTCCAAACCGACAACCCTGTATCTGAGCATGCCTCATGCCTCTCCTTCATGCCTCCCTTTGGGTGAGGTCATGTGCCCTTGGCGGCGAGTGGCTTCCCGTTTAGAGCAAGTATAATAAGTCCTAGTCAGCTGGCTATAAGATGTTCCACATCAGCAAATCCTTAACTGGAGGAGAAAGAAAGTAGGAGTGAGAAGGGCGTCGGCGCTTCGTCAATCGCTAGCGATAGCACAAGCTCCCATGGAATCGAGCCAACATGCAACCCGCACAATGACTAAAGGCAAACGCCAGCCAATCAGTATGCCTTTCTCTGCATCTTTCTTCATGCAAGCATTAAATACTATAGCTAATCTACAGCCAGTTTATTATATAAACAGGCTATATAGCTGACCTGGCAGTGCTATAGAGCCGGCAGCCGGCTCTTCTATTAGCTTTGCTCTTATGGCTACATCTGTGTGAGCAGTCGATTGATTCAAACAACAAATCCGGGCGTTCAGCAAGTCGGAATGAATTTCGGCTCATCACTCATTGTCGTGGGCCTCACGCGTATTCGCCTAACCGTGTTTGAATCAGACCCTCACGAAGCCACGGCTCCAGCGACCCGTTCACCACGTCAGCCTAAAAAAAGAAAAAAAAACTGTTCAATCACACGCCCATCTGAACCGTTCAACAGCCCCACGTAATTTCGCGCACCAGCAAAGGGCATATCCGTCATAGCGAGCGCATAAATTCTGATTCCTGCCTGCCTGCCGGACAATTTATCTTTGGGGAGGCGGGCCGGGATTGGAGACAGAGCCCACAAGGCAACAACAAAGTGCGCGTGAGAAATCAACAAGCGGTGCTTGCCGAGAAGAGAGAGAGAGAGATGGCGGCGTCGGCGGCGACGGCAACGGCGGCGGCGGTGGGGGCGGGGGAGGTGATCTCCGTCCACACCCTGGAGCAGTGGACCATGCAGATCGAGGAGGCCAACGCCGCCAAGAAGCTGGTACGCATCTTTCCGGATCGATCTCTCCCTCCCCCCTCGTCTTCTCCCGCAAGGCGGCACGGGCCGGGCGAGGATGCTCTTGTTTCAGATTGGTTGGTGAAGTTAAGACCTGGCTCGTGCATGCGGTGGCCGCCCGAGGACGAATCTGCGGTTGGTCTGGTTGAATTTTGATGGCTTGGAGAGCATGTTACGGTCGGTTTCTTTTCCCCGTCTTATTAGGGCTGCCGTGGATATCATCTTCTCATGTTAAAAAGGAGACAGTTTCAGAACCGCGTGTACCGCTACTTCCTCGGTTTCTAAATATAGATCTTCTAAGATATTGCACCACGGACTATGTACTGATGTATGTATATATATACATACTTCAGAGTATAGATTCACTCGTTTTGCTCCGTATGTAGTATGCAGTTCACGGGGGGCACATCTGTTTGTATGGTCTTTTTGTCTGAAAACAGTGTTGGTTATGCTGTAATGTCATGGCATCTTTCTGCGATGCAGGGGGCATGGCTCTTTACATTACCCTTGCAGCATTTTATTGTTTCCGCATTGTGCTGCCTCACATGCTTTTTTAGATTGTATAGGAATTGCTATTGCACGCAATTATCCCCTTATCCGTGCTGCTGCAGATTTGCACCAATATTCCGTATGTAGATCCAAACGTCTCCTCAAGTTTGCATAGTAAGATTGATTGTGCTAACTCCACTAAAAACACTGTACCAGGAATTTATATGATGATCATCTTGTTGTTTGTATATATTTTTTTGCGGGGGAGTTTATAACTTTCCGTGGATTTTCATCTCTGAAATTGTGGAACATCATAAAATTCCAGTGCTATTCTCTTCACGTGAATTATAACCTGGATTGATTGTAAGCTCTGGTAGGTGTTTATGGTGTTGAACTAGCAGTAGCATTATTGACCCATGCTTTGCACATTTGTGTCAAGGTCCTGTTAACCTTGTCGTTTGTAACAGGTGGTGGTTGACTTCACTGCATCATGGTGTGGACCATGCCGCATCATGGCTCCAGTTTTCGCTGATCTCGCCAAGAAGTTCCCAAATGCTGTTTTCCTCAAGGTCGATGTCGATGAACTGAAGGTAATGGAACCGATGGCGCTGTTTACAGAGCACAGAGTATCATCGTGCGATTTCAGAGCTGTGTTACTAACAAGGTTTTATGTTGTATGAACAGCCCATTGCGGAGCAATTCAGCGTTGAGGCCATGCCAACCTTCCTGTTCATTAAGGAAGGAGATGTCAAGGACAGGGTTGTGGGAGCTATCAAGGAGGAACTGACGAACAAGGTTGGGCTACACGCGGCGGCCCAGTAATCACCTAGCGGAGTAGTATTCGCCTAAATAAAATTGTGGCTCAAGAAGCGGTGCCTCTAATGGCACCTTATATCCTGTGTACTGCTTGTTACTTGTTGGTTGGATGATGGTGAATCAAGTGTGACTTTATTCGGTAAATGGTTGATTTTCATAAGGAGCTGATCTAATCCAGTTGTTCGGCTATAGGCTATGGCTATTGTGATGTTCCAAGTGATTAGCATGTCAAAGTGCTATGATACTTGAATCCATGTCATCTCACATTGTTGCCTCTTGATTCTTTATCCATGTCAACGGGCTGATTTTGTGGCAAACTAGCATGTGGAGATGACGAGCAAAGATCAGAGATTGTATGTTGGGAGATGAAAACACGCGATTCTTCCACGCCGCTGCAAATTGTCACTCCAAAAAAAAAAACAGAATGCTGATGAGAGATGACATACAGCACTCTGAGAATTCAGAAAAGCTGGCTATCGCTGCGCAGTTCTTCTCAAGCTTGTTTGGACAGGACTCCTTACCTCTTCCAGTTATTGATCCCGCAAATCTGTATGATCAACTCGACCTTAGTATGTTGGATGAACCTATCGCCTGGCTGAGATTGTTAATGCTATCAACAGATCATGAGGTAACATAATGCAGCAAGAGGATTTTCTGGGATGCTTAAAAGTATCGACTGCATGCATTGGAAATGGAAAAACGGCCCATTTGCTTAGCAGGGGATGTATAAAGGCGGTTGCAGTGTGGTACTTGAGGCGGTGGCCACACAGGACCTCTGGATTTGGCACTCCTTCTTTGGTATGCCCGGAACTCACAATGACATCAATGTGCTGCAGTGCTCTCCTGTCTTTGCCAAGCTTGTTGAAGGTCATTCTCCTTCGGTGAACTTCGAGGTCAATGGGCGGCAGTACAACAAGGGGTACTACCTAGCTGATGGCATCTATCTGAAATTGTCTACATTTGTGAAGACTATCTCAAACGATGTGCCAGGAGGCAAGAAGTCCCACTTTGCCAAGGTGCAGGAGGCTTGCAGGAAGGATGTCGAGCGGGCATTTGGTGTGCTCCAATCTCGATTTGCTGTTGTCCGGTACCCTACTCAGACCTGGTCGAAAGATCAAATGTGAGAGATCGTGACTTGCTGTGTCATCTTGCACAACATGATCATCGAGAGCGAGCAGGAAGATCCAGTGTTTGACACTGAACCATACTACAGGCAGGGTCCTCTAGCCGAAGTTGATCACCAGCTACCGGCAACCTGGACTGCCTACCTCAGTATGCGTCAGGAGATCCGAGACCCACAGGTGCATCATCAACTGCAGCAGGATCTGGTGGAGCACCTATGGAGGATCAAGGGCGCCGCCTAACTCGACGTGTGATGAAATATGAGTTTTTATTTGTTGAATTATATAATTTGTATTGAACTATTTATTGTTGCACTATTTTGTTGAACTATTTGATTTTCTGTGATGAACTATGTGATAAAAAAAATATTTATGTTGAGAATTCAACGCCGAACCACACCGAATATGGACCATTTTTCGCTGAAAGTGGGCCGAAAAGCACCCAGGAATGGGTCGATATCGGCGCCTGGGGGCGACCTGGGGGTGACGGTTGGATGCCCAACCGCCCCCAGAGCCGATTTTACCGCCGACTCGCCCTCAGGCGGTGATTTTTATGCCTCCTGGAGGGCCAACGGCTGGAGATGCTCTTAGCCTGAGTCGCCATCATCTTTGTCTTCCCTCTAAGAGCATTTCCAACCAAACATAGCTAATTTGATTCTCTATACATCCAGGGACGTGTCCACTCATATCCAAACCTTAAACTCATACAACCTCATGCAATGTTAATCAACACAACATAGATAAACTAAACACATATCATTGATACGATTGGGCATAGCAAAAAAATCATACAACCAGATATGGCAAGTTCAAAAAACAGATAGTTCACCACTACAATAACATTAATACGATATACTATTAGACAAAGATAGCAGTCACCTCTTATTCACCTTGCCCTTTCCCTGTCGTCTCTAGAGCGACGGTATTACACGTTGCCGCATAGAGGGTCATTGGAGTTGTTGGAGGCACTAGAGGATTTGGATGAGGAGGGGAGCCCTAGCAGGCAACGGACTACGCAAGCGCGGTACTTGGCGAGGCGGCTAACTTTGGCATCCGCCATAGCTTTCTTCTTCAGTGGGCACTCGAACTCCCTAAGCTCTAGCTGCAATGCTTTCACATTTTTATGGCGATTGCGGCAGGCGTTTGTCTGAGCGGTGGTCAAGGACTAGTGCAGGACGCCGCAGATGAGCTCATCGTCGAAGTCGAAGGTAAGGGAGACCGACACAGATCTACAAGAGCCATGCCTGCCTCATGCGGCGAGCTGCCCATGCCTTTGACTTGAGAAGCCACCGCCGCGTGCTTGAAGGTGTTGAGATCAGCACCCAACACCGACCAAGAGGTGCAGGGAGCGGAAGTGACATCCCGGAGCTGCAAGAGCCCCACCAGACCACCGGGCGGGCGTGGACCACGCCGAGCCTACGCGGACTAGCCTGGAGTTGGAGGAGTGCCGCCAGGCCACCAGAGTGGTGCGTCGAGATCGAGCTTCCACCCCTATCCATCAGCAACCTACAGATGGCAATGAAGATAGCAACTCGTCATTTGACTCTGCCGCGATGGCGTCCCAATCAACGGTGTCGGCTTCAGAGGAGGAGTCGCTGCTGGAGCCGGATATGGTGGTGACTGACGGCGACAAAGGGAAGGGGAGAGGAGTTGGAGCGGTGCTGTTGAGGAAGTGTGACTAAGATTTGGTCAGAGTGGTGTTTTTGTGGGGGTCGAGGTGGGCCAACACGGGCCAATCTGGCGTGGTAGCCGCGTTGAAACCATCTCATATCCCACCCACATAGGGAATGGATATGAAGGGTGTCGAACAACCCGGACAAATAGGCTGGGTACACGGGGTCTGATATTGTGGCGGTTGGTTGCGAGATGATTTTTGCCATGCCTCACGCGTGTTTGCAGTGTGGTGTTTGAATCAGGCCCTCGCAAAGGTACGGATGTAGACCTATTCACCACGTCAGAGAAGAAAAAGAACTGTTCAATCACACACGCCTCAGGTGGCCCGCCCGTTTGAATGCACACGCCCATCTGACTGTTCAACAGTCCCAGCCCGGAAAGCTACGCCCTCCAGGGGCTCCGCCGTAATTTCGCGCAGGAGGAAAGGGCATATTCGTCATAGCCCGCAGGATAAATTCCGATTCCTGCCTGCCGGACAAAGACAATATCTTTGGGGAGGCGAGCCGGGATTGGAGACCGAGGCCAGAAGGCAACAACAAAGTGCGCGTGAGAAATAAGCGGTGCTTGCCGAGAAGAGAGAGAGAGAGAGAGAGAGAGAGAGAGAGAGAGAGAGATGGCGGCGTCGGCGGCGACGGCAACGGCGGCGGCGGTGGGGGCGGGGGAGGTGATCTCCGTCCACAGCCTGGAGCAGTGGACCATGCAGATCGAGGAGGCCAACGCCGCCAAGAAGCTGGTATACACATCTATCTATCTATCTCCTGATTGATCTGGTTCCGTTATCCCCTCTTCCTCCTGCAAAGCGGGAGGAGCGCTAGGGTTTGTTTCAGATCCCACTCGATCCGTCGAGCGCTAGTGTTTCTTTGTTCACACCACCCAAATCTAAAACCTAGGAGCAGTGATGTTTGGTGGATGAGAGCTGTTTCGTGTATGTAGTGGGCTCCTGACGACTAATCTGTGCTTAAAACAAGTTGCTGGATTGTTTTACGATTGCGATTCAGAGAGCGTATAGGGCTGATTTGTTTTCCCCCATCTTAGGGATGCGGCGAATCTGGTATTTGTGACCAGGAAAAATTGCAGCAAAAACAGTTAATCACAACTAGACTAGTTGACTGGACTTTCTTGTCAGGGGCTCTGCTAAGCCAATTGTTATAGTAGGCCGGAGAAAAACGCCAATTCAGATTTGAGACATTTTGTAGCGCAGGTGGCACCCCTCCCTGCAAGGTCTTTCTTTGAATTGTCTAAAACCACTGTCATGTGTTGATTACGTTGTAGTAATAGCGTTGCCTTGATCCTGTGTAATGATGCATATGTTTGGAACATCTTTCTGTGTCAGCAGATCGCGCGTCTCTTTACACGACTCTTGCAATATGTTTTCCGCGCTGTGCTGCCTGACGAGTTTTGTGGTGTGTGGATGGAGATTGGAGAGTCCTTTTGTTCTTCTTGTTAAGATTGTAGAGATTGCCATCGTGTGCAATATCCCCCTATTTGATACTGCTACAAATTGGCACCAACATTGTACTATATGTAGATCGTGTCTCTTCAAGTCTGTATACAAAGAATGATGGTGTTAACCCACTGAAACTCTGAACCATGGCCTCACATGATGATCATTATGGAGTAGTTTGTAATATATTTTTTGCGGGGGAGTTTGCAACTTTTCATGGAGTTTCGACTCAGAAATTCTGGAACAAGCGCAGCAATCCAATGTAAATTTTACTCCCTCCGTTCTTAAATATAAGACCTTTTAGATATTCCACTATGGACTACATACGGATGTATATAGACATACTTTAGAGTGTAGATTCACTCATTTTGCTCCGTATGTAGTCTAAGTGGAATCTCTAAAAGGTCTTATATTTAGGAACTTGGAGTGCAAGCTCTGGTATAGGAATTAGCAATAGCATTTTTTTAAAAGCAAAAGCATTATTGACACATGCTTTGAATATATTCTTCACGATCATGTTAACCTTGTTTTGCACCTAACAGGTGGTCATTGACTTCACTGCATCGTGGTGTGGACCCTGCCGCATTATGGCTCCAATTTTCGCTGATCTCGCCAAGAAGTTCCCAGCTGCTGTTTTCCTCAAGGTCGATGTTGATGAACTGAAGGTAATGGAACTGATGTCGCTGTTTACAGAGTATCGTGGTACAAATTCAGAGCTGTGTTACTAACAAAGCTTTTTGTGTTGTATAAACAGTCCATTGCTGAGCAATTCAGCGTGGAGGCCATGCCAACCTTCCTGTTCATGAAGGAAGGAGACGTCAAGGACAGGGTTGTCGGAGCTATCAAGGAGGAACTGACGAACAAGGTTGGGCTACACGCGGCCCAGTAATCACCTAGCGGTGTAGTATTGGCCTAAATAAAATTGCCGCTCAACAAGTAGTGCCTCTAATGGCACCTTATATCCTGTGTACTTCTTGTTACTTGTTGGTTTATGGATAATGCGTTGCTTAATCCAAGCTAGTGTGCTTTTGCATAAATAGTTTTCGCCCCTTTGGATGTGAATTTGCCTGGATCTATCCTGATCTACAAGCTGGGATGTGCATGTGCACACGGTTCCAGTGTTGGTTCCCCTCTCCGATCCCACCTGGAGCTGGAAGTTCTCCCCTTTTCAAAAAAAGGGAGGAAATTCTCTTCCGGATTCAAGCAGAAACATATTTTGATTCGGTTTCATCAGGCTAGCAATCCTCTCTTCATATATACCTGGACAATCGTCTTGTAGATAGCTTGAAAGGAGGGGAAGATCCATCCATGTACATGGAGGAGGGCTTGGAAGAGTACGTCAACGTGACGGAGAGCGCCATCTTCGGCGCCTCGCTGACACCGCCTGCGCTGCCCCTTTTCAACGGTCCTCCTCCGAGCTGGGTCCTCCTCGACGTCTCCGCCTACATAGCCGCCGGCACCACCGCCGCCGCCGGCACCAGGGGAGGCCATGCCATAGAGGTCACCATGATCGCCGCCCGCCCGCCGCTGGTCTCCCACATCCGCGTCAACTGCCCCGGCCTCAAGCCCACACGCTTCGCCATCGAGCCCAGGATCTTCGCCGCCGCGGATGGCCTCTTCTTGCTCGGCGTCGCCATCGGCCACCGGTCCCTGTGCACCCAGCCGGACATGTTCGACTACTTCGTCTACCAGCCCGCCGCGCGCTCGCTCACGTCTCTCCCGCGCCCACATGGCCGCTTCGGTCTCAGGGACGTCGCCCTCCTGCGCTGCAGCCCGAACAGCTCCTCCTACATCATTGCGTTCCTCGAGGGTACACGGGGACGGGGCATGGCGTATGAGCTCCACCGCTTCCACTCCGAGACCAACACCTGGACCAAGAGCAAGCTGGAGCTTGGTGCCACTGCCATGAACCCTGCCATGGACTCCGTCTTCTTCTCCACTAGCAAGGTGTTCACTCTCGGCGGTGGTTTCGTGGGCTGGGCCGACCTCTGGCGCGGCGTCCTGCTCTGCGACGTGCTCCTCGACCCGGAGCTCCGCTACGTCCCCTTGCCGCATGCCTTCGGTGAGCGCAAGTGGGACGCCGTCATAACCAGGGACATCGCCGTTGTCGACCAAGGTTGCATCAAGTACGTCGACAAGCGGTCTGACGAGCACACTGGTGGTGGCTGGACACTCACCGCATGGAGCAAGAAGATCAACAGCAAGCCGTGGAAGGAGGAACAATGGCGCCAGGACTGCGAGTTGAGATCTTCTGATGTCTCTGTCCTTTTGCCGCCACTGCCGAGGCCATTCCATGAGCTCATGACAGGCCACCCCGTCATAAGCTTGCGGGGCGACGACGTCGTCTACTTGATGAGCAAAGAGAGCCTCAGGGACGACACGGCGTGGGTGGTCGCCGTCGACATGAGCAGCAAGTCGTTGCAGGAAGTGGTTGAGTTTGGCGGTTCCCGGAGATCAATAGGCATAAGCCGCACCTATATACAGAGCAGGATCGACCTCTGGTCATCCGAAGATCACCCCAGGTAATTCTATCTTGAATTAATCAGTTCGATCTTCGATCACCTGCTATTGCTCATGCCTAATCTGTTGGGCTTTTCTTATCTGTACAAATCCGACAATTCGGTCGGTTGGCTCATTTTAGTCGTTTTAGAACATTTTGGAAGACATCTGAATGGTGGTGTAATTGATCAATGCACATTTAGGGGTTGGAAAATCATCCATGAATTTCAAACACATAACTGGGGAACTAGAAACCGCTGCTGCATGTCGCGGTAGCTTTTGTGTAAGAAGTCAGTTCAGATGTTGTGTGAGACTGAGGTTATATACATTGGCATCAGACGCTGTTTAATGTTCTTGTTGTCGCTTGCTGCCATTTCTTTTTCTTCCAGAAAGTCGGCCATGTCATTTGCTCATGATTTGTGAAAATGGTTGCATGGTTTTGGAACTGCTAGCTCATAATTTACCGACACTAGCTAGTGTGTCTCAAGAAAAAGGAACACTGGCAGTATATATGTCTGAAAAAATAGCACTGGCAAGTGAGCTAATGAGAAGATGCTGCAGGGGGGGACTTTTCAAAACAATTTGAGTTGTATTACAAAATCCAAAAAAAAGGTAAGTATGACAGACTCCAAGCACAGCAGAAGTGACCTTTGATCAGGATACAAGAGGTGATGCAAATTCAAACATAGGTCATGAAATTTTAGAATTATTCATTAATTCAAAAATGTTCATGAATTCAAAAATTGTATGCAAATTGAAAAAAATCGTGAATTAATTTTTTTCATAAATTTGAAAAACTTGTTGATGAATTAAAAAAACATTTGCAAATTGCAAAAAAGTGTTTGTCCATTAAAAAAAATCATGAAATATAAAATATTCAAGAATTCAACAAAAATATTTATGAATTCGAAAAATGTTCACATATCGATAAAATGTTCATGATATTCAAATTGATTGTGAATTTTTAAAAGTATTCATGAATCTAAATTTTATTAACTTTAAAAAATTCGTTAGCCCGTTCTATTTGTAATTTGCTATCTAGCTAAGGCGGACGCGTAGTTCCATAATGTGACCTTCGATTCTTGGCGAGTTCGAACAAGCCCTCGATAGCTAGGGTCTCAAAGAGGTTGCCCACATTCTTGCTCATAAAACCTATTCTTCTTTGAAACTTTTTTTTTTGCTTCCAAGAGTATCAGCGATGCTTTGACAGGACAAGCAAGGTTTGAAGAGGATATCTTCAAGAGTTCCCTAACCCCCTGATTGAGAGTGCTATGATGGGCTATTGAAGCTCATCCCTGGGGCGCAGTGGGGCAGTGCAAATCCTATTTTCTATGCCAATCAATTGTCATAACCTTTGCTGATGTCATTTGCTTTAAAGATTTTAGCATCATGGATGTTCAACATGAAAAATAACAAAATAATATCTTTTAGGATAAACCCATGCATAATTCAGCAAGTGTTTGGTTCTAACTCTAGATTATTGTGGTCGATAATGATTACTAAGCCATGTACAATGTACATTCAGTCCAAATGTCCAATGGCTTATACACTGGTTCCCGAATCGAATACGAAAGATCGGAAATGTTCGTTTGCTCTTCTCCACCCGATCAAGAAGTGACCGGTCTCAAATGTAAGTGCTTTCTTCCGTGCATGCTATTCTCGTGTTCCATGATTAGAGAAGACATGTTTCTAGTTTTCTTTGAGGTAATAAACAAGTTGTATCCCGCTTTGCTTATCTTGATGTGGAATCTATCGTTGACCACCCATGAATGTAGGTAGAAGGTGTTTTTTTCTTAACTCTTTCTAGGCCCCAGCTTGATTGGACTTCGTCAGCTCTTGTCATTCAGCTTCCTCTCTCCTCTCTCATCTTGTCTCTCCCCTTCTGGATGTCCGCTGTTTCACTATATGTTGTGTGTTACCATAGACAAGAGGTTATACTGTCATTCATAACTTTTAAGCCCAGGTCTCATGTATTCTGAATCAAATGCGGGTATCAATGCTCTATGGAAGTCTGTCTCTTTTCCGAAAGTTCTACCTTATACCAATTCGTAACTTGGTACACCGGAAAAGTAATGCTAACACTTTTGTATCCAAGACGTGGCCCCTTCAAATATTGGAAAATAAACTATATATTGTTTTTTCAGGGTTCTATGAGCATAAATGGAAGCACTTGCCTCTTCTTCGACAAATGAATATGCCTCGCCTCGAACATAAAGAAATCCTGAGTAAGGAGAGAGATTTTCCACACGAACAAACAACCCGTCAGGTTCAAAATGACATAGGTGAATCGGATCAACACCAATCTTACACCAACAAGGAGTCGCTTTGTTTGCACAGTTGGCAGGCCGCCTTCCTAATCTGCAGCCTCACCGGTCAAAAGAATCCTCTATCTGGACTCCCGCTAGACCTCTGACTGGCCTAGGGAACTTCTCTAAGCTTGAGAACTCCTTTATCCTCACTAAAGCGCAACCGCCTCCCTCCCCACCCTATGGGAGGCGCTGCCTTCCGTGGTCATCGTTGGAGGGCAGGTCTGAATCCTACTGTTGATCGCGTGTGCTCGCCACGCCTAGGCTTTGTTGGGGAACGTAGCATGCAATTTCAAAAAATTTCCTACGATCACGCAAGATCTATCTAGGAGATGCATAGCAACGAGAGGGGAGAGTGTGTCCACGTACCCTCGTAGACCGAAAGCGGAAGCATTAGGTTAACGCAGTTGATGTAGTCGAACGTCTTTACGATCCAACCGATCTAGTACCGAACGTACGACACGTCCGAGTTCAGCACACGTTCAGCTCGATGAAGTCCCTCGAACTCTTGATCCAGCAGAGGGTCGAGGAAGAGTTTCGTCAGCACGACGGTGTGGTGACGGTGATGGTGATGTGATCCGCATAGGGCTTCGCCTAAGCACTACGACGCTATGACCAGAGGCGTAAACTATGGAGGGAGGCACCGCACACGGCTAAGAGAACAATTGATGTGCTATGGGGTCCCCCTGCCCCCGTACATAAAGGAGGGGAGGAGGAGGCGGCCGGCCAGGAGGGGCGCGCCATGGGGGGAGTCCTACTAGGACTCCACTCCTAGTAGGATTCGCCCCCTTTTTCCTTTCTTACGAGAGGGGAAAAGGAAGGAGAAGGAGAGGGAGAGGGAAAGGGGGGCGCCGCCCCTCCCCTAGTCCAATTCAGACTGCCATGGGGGGGGCACCCCTTGCGGCCCTCCTCTCTCTCCACTAAGGCCTATGTAGGCCCAATACTTCCCCCGGGGGTTCCGGTAACTCCTCGGTACTCCGGTAAAATACCCGAACCACTCGAAACCATTCCGATGTCCGAATACTACCTTCCAATATATGAATCTTTACCTCTCGACCATTTCGAGACTCCTCGTCATGTCCGTGATCTCATCCGGGACTCCGAACAAACTTCGGTCACCAAAACACATAACTCATAATACAAATCGTCATCGAACGTTAAGCGTGCGGACCCTACGGGTTCGAGAACTATGTAGACATGACCGAGACACTTCTCCCGTCAATAACCAACATCGGAACCTGGATGCTCATATTGGTTCCTACATATTCTACGAAGATCTTTATCGGTCAAACCGCAATAACAACATACGTTATTCCCTTTGTCATCGGTATGTTACTTGCCCGAGATTCGATCGTCGGTATCATTATACCTAGTTCAATCTTGTTACCGACAAGTCTCTTTACTCGTTCCGTAATGCATCATCCCGTAACTAACTCATTAGTCACATTGCTTGAAAGGCTTATAGTGATGTGCATTACCGAGAGGGCCCAGAGATACCTCTCCGATACTCGGAGTGACAAATCCTAATCTCGATCTATGCCAACCCAACAAACACCTTCGGAGACACCTATAGAGCATCTTTATAATCACCTAGTTACGTTGTGACGTTTGATAGCACACAAGGTGTTCCTCCGGTATTCGGGAGTTGCATAATCTCATAGTCAGAGGAATATGTATAAGTCATGAAGAAAGCAATAGCAATAAAACTTAACGATCATTATGCTAAGCTAATGGATGGGTCTTGTCCATCACATCATTCTCTAATGATCTGATCCCGTTCATCAAATGACAACACATGTCTATGGTCAGGAAACTTAGCCATCTTTGATTAACGAGCTAGTCAAGTAGAGGCATACTAGGGACACTCTGTTTTGTCTATGTATTCACACATGTACTAAGTTTCCGGTTAATACAATTCTAGCATGAACAATAAACATTTATCATGATATAAGGAAATATAATAAGAACTTTATTATTGCCTCTAGGGCATATTTCCTTCAGTCTCCCACTTGCACTAGAGTCAATAATCTAGATTACATTGTAATGATTCTAACACCCATGGAGTCTTGGTGCTGATCATGTTTTGCTCATGGAAGAGGCTTAGTCAATGGGTCTGCAACATTTAGATCCGTATGTATTTTGCAAATCTCTATGTCTCCCTCCTTGACTTGATCGCGGATGGAGTTGAAGCGTCTCTTGATGTGTTTGGTTCTCTTGTGAAATCTGGATTCCTTCGCCAAGACAATTGCTCCAGTATTGTCACAAAAGATTTTCATTGGACCCGATGCACTAGGTATTACACCTAGATCGGATATGAACTCCTTCATCCAGACTCCTTCATTTGCTGCTGCCGAAGCAGCTATGTACTCCGCTTCACACGTAGATCCCGCCACGACGCTCTGCTTGGAACTGCACCAACTGACAGCTCCACCATTTAATATAAATATGTATCCGGTTTGCGACTTAGGGTCATCAGTGTCAAAGCTTGCATCAACGTAACCATTTATGACAAGCTCTTTGTCACCTCCATAAACGAGAAACATATCCTTAGTCCTTTTCAGGTATTTCAGGATGTTCTTGACCGCTGTCTAATGATCCACTCCTGGATTACTTTGGTACCTCCTTGCTAAACTTATAGCAAAGCACACACCAGGTCTGGTACACAGCATTGCATACATGATAGAACCTATGGCTGAGGCATAGGGAATGACTTTCATTTTGTCTCTATCTTCTGCAGTGGTCGGACATTGAGTCTGACTCAACTTCACACCTTGTAACACAGGCAAGAACCCTTTCTTTGACCAATTCATTTTGAACTTCTTAAAAACTTTATCAAGGTATGTGCTTTGTGAAAGTCCAATTAAGCATCTTGATCTACCTCTATAGATCTTGATGCCCAATATATAAGCAGCTTCACCGAGGTCTTTCATTGAAAAATTCTTATTCAAGTATCGTTTTATGCTGTCCAGAAATTCTGTATTATTTCCAATCAATAATATGTCATCCAAATATAATATTAGAAATGCTATAGAGCTCCCACTCACTTTCTTGTAAATACAGGCTTCTCCAAAAGTCTGTATAAAACCATATGCTTTGATCACACTATCAAAACGTATATTCCAACTCCGAGATGCTTGCACCAGTCCATAAATGGATCGCTGGAGCTTGCACACTTTGTTAGCACCTTTAGGATCGACAAAACCTTCTGGTTGCATCATATACAACTCTTCTTTAAGATATCCATTAAGGAATGCAGTTTTCACATCCATTTGCCAAATTCCATAATCATAAAATGCGGCAATTGCTAACATGATTCGGACAGACTTAAGCATCTCTACGGGTGAGAAGGTCTCATCGTAGTCAACTCCTTGAACTTGTCGAAAACCTTTCGCAACAATTCGAGCTTTATAGACAGTAACATTACCGTCAGCGTCAGTCTTCTTCTTGAAGATCCATTTATTCTCTATGGCTTGCCGATCATCAGGCAAGTCAACCAAAGTCCATACTTTGTTCTCATACATGGATCCCATCTCAGATTTCATGGCCTCAAGCCATTTCCCGGAATCTGGGCTCATCATCGCTTCCTCATAGTTCATAGGTTCGTCATGGTCTAGTAACATGACTTCCAGAACAGGATTACCATACCACTCTGGTGCGGACCGTACTCTGGTTGACCTACGAGGTTCGGTAGTAACTTGTTCTGAAGTTTCATGATCATCATCATTAGCTTCCTCACTAATTGGTGTAGGAATCACTGGAACTGATTTATGTGATGAACTACTTTCCAATTCGGCAGAAGGTACAATTACGTTATCAAGTTTTACTTTCCTCCCACTCACTTCTTTCGAGAGAAACTCCTTCTCAAAAAGGATCCATTCTTAGCAACAAAAGTCTTGCCTTCGGATATGTGATAGAAGGTATACCCAATAGTTTCTTTTGGGTATCCTATGAAGACACACTTCTCCGATTTGGGTTCGAGCTTATCAAGTTGAAGCTTTTTCACATAAGCATCGCAGCCTCAAACTTTAAGAAACGACAGCCGAGGTTTCTTGCCAAACCACAGTTCATATGGAGTCATCTCAACGGATTTAGATGGTGCCCTATTTAACGTGAATGCAGCCGTCTCTAAAGCATAACCCCAAAATGATAGTGCTAAATCGGTAAGAGACATCATATATCGCACCATATCTAATAAAGTACGGTTACGACGTTCGGACACACCATTACACTGTGGTGTTCCAGGTGGCGTGAGTTGCGAAACTATTCCACATTGTTTCAAATGAAGACCAAACTCGTAACTCAAATATTCGCCTCCGCGATCAGATCGTAGAAACTTTATTTTCTTGTTATGATGATTTTCTACTTCACTCTAAAATTATTTCAACTTTTCAAATGTTTCAGACTTATGTTTCATTAAGTAGATATACCCATATCTGCTCAAATCATGTGTGAAGGTCAGAAAATAACGATACCTGCCGCGAGCCTCTACACTCATCGGACCGCATACATCAGTCTGTATTATTTCCAATAAGTCAGTGGCTCGCTCCATTGTTCCGGAGAACGGAGTCTTAGTCATCTTGCCCATGAGGCATGGTTCGCAAGCATCAAGTGATTCATAATCAAGTGATTCCAAAAGCCCATCAGCATGGAGTTTCTCATACGCTTTACGCCAATATGACCTAAATGGCAGTGCCACAAATAAGTTGCACTATCATTACTAACTTTGCATCTTTTGGCTTCAATATTATGAATATGTGTATCACTACGATCGAGATTCAACAAAAAATAGAACACTCATCAAGGGTGCATGACCATAAAAGATATTGCTCATATAAATAGAACAACCATTATTCTCTGATTTAAATGAATAACCGTCTCGCATCAAACAAGATCCAGATATAATGTTCATGCTCAACGCTGGCACCAAATAACAATTATTCAGGTCTAAAATTAATCCCGAAGGTAGATGTAGAGGTAGCATGCCGACGGCGATCACATCAACCTTGGAACCATTTCTGACGCGCATCGTCACCTCGTCCTTAGCCAATCTTCGCTTAATCCGTAGCCCCTGTCTCGAGTTGCAAATATGAGCAACATAACCAGTATCAAATACCCAGCGCTACTAAGAGCATTCATAAGGTACACATCAATAACATGTATATCAAATATACCGTTCACTTTTCCATCCTTCTTATCCGCCAAATACTTGGGGCAGTTCCGCTTCCAGTGACCAGTCCCTTTGCAGTAGAAGCACTCAGTTTCAGGCGTCCAGACTTGGGCTTCTTCCTGGGAGTAGCAACTTGCTTGCTATTCTTCTTGAAGTTCCCCTTCTTCCCTTTGCCCTTTTTCTTGAAACTAGTGGTTTTGTTAACCATCAAGACTTGATGCTCCTTCTTGATTTCTACCTCCGCAGCCTTTAGCATCGCGAAGAGCTCGGGAATTGTCTTTTCCATCCCTTGCATGTTACAGTTCATCACGAAGCCTTTACAGCTTGGTGGCAGTGATTGAAGTGAAGGAAATATGCCCTAGAGGCAATAATAAAGTTATTATTTATTTCCTTATTTCATGATAAATGTTTATTATTCATGCTAGAATTTTATTAACTGGAAACTTAGTACATGTGTGAATACATAGACAAAACAATGTGTCCCTAGTATGCCTCTACTTGACTAGCTCGTTTATCAAAGCTGGTTATGTTTCCTAACCATAGACATGTGTTGTCATTTGATGAACGGGATCACATCATTAGGAGAATGATGTGATGGACAAGACCCATTCGTTAGCTTAGCATTATGATCGTTACAGTTTCATTGCTACTGCTTTCTTCATGACTTATACATGTTCCTCAGACTATGAGATTATGCAACTCCCGAATACCGGAGGAACACCGTGTGTGCTATCAAACGTCACAACGTAACTGGGTGATTATAAAGATGCTCTACAGGTGTCTCCGAAGGTGTTTGTTGGGTTGGCATAGATCGAGATTAGGATTTGTCACTCCGTGTATCGAAGAGGTATCTCTGGGCCCTCTCGGTAATGCACATCACTATAAGCCTTGCAAGCAATGTGACTAATGAGTTAGTTGCGGGATGATGCATTACGGAACGAGTAAAGAGACTTGCCGGTAACGAGATTGAACTAGGTATGATGATACCGACGATCGAATCTCGGGCAAGTAACATACCGATGACAAAGGGAACAACGCATGTTGTTATGCGGTTTGACTGATAAAGATCTTCGTAGAATATGTGGGAGCCAATATGAACATCCAGGTTCCGCTATTGGTTATTGACCGGAGATGAGTCTCGGTCATGTCTACATAGTTCTCGAACCCGTAGGGTCTGCACGCTTAACGTTCAGTGACGATCGGTATTATGAGTTTATGTGTTTTGATGTACCGAAGGTTGTTCGGAGTACCGGATGTGATCACGGACATGACGAGGAGTCTTGAAATGGTCGAGACATAAAGATTGATATATTGGAAGGTTATATTCGGACACCGGAAGGGTTCCGGAGGTCATTGGATAAATACCGGAGTACCGGGAGGTTACCGGAACCCCCCGGGGGGTCAATGGGCCTTCATGGGACTTAGTGGAAATAGAGGGCAGTAAGGGAAGTGTGGGGCGCGCCACCCTAGGCCCAAACCGAATTGGTTTGGGGTTTGGGGGGCCGCCCCCTCTTTCCTTCTCCCCTCCTCCTCTTTCCTTCCCCTCCTAATTGGACTAGGAAAAGGGGAACCTACTCCTAGTAGGAGTAGGATTCCCCCCTTGGGGCACACCCTATGAGGCCCCCGGCCCCCTCCCCTTGCTCCTTTATATACGGGGGAGGGGGGCACCCCTAGGACACACAAGTTGATTATTGATCTCTTAGCCGTGTGAGGTTTCCCCCTCCACCACAATCCACCTCGATCATATCGTTGCAGTGCTTAGGCGAAGCCCTGCGCCGGTAGCTTCATCATCACCGTCATCACGCCGTCGTGCTGACGAAGCTCTCCCTCGACACTCAGTTGGATCGAGAGTTCGTGGGACGTCACCGAACCGAACTTGTGCAGATCGCAGAGGTGCCATACTTTCGGTACTAGGATCGGTCGGATCGTGAAGACGTACGACTACATCAACCGCGTTGTCATAATGCTTCCGCTTACGGTCTACGAGGGTACGTGGACTACACTCTCCCCTCTCGTTGCTATGCATCACCATGATCTTGCGTGCGCGTAGGAATTTTTTTGAAATTACTGCGTTCCCCAACAGTGGCATCCGAGCCAGGTCTATGCGTAGATGTTATATGCATGAGTAGAACACAAGTGAGTTGTGGGCGATAATAGTCATACTTTTTACCAGCATGTCATACTTTGATTCAGCGGTATTGTTGGATGAAGTGGCCCGAACCGACATTACGCGTAGGCTTACGCGAGACTGGTTCTACCGACGTGCTTCGCACACAGGTGGCTGGCGGGTGTCCGTTTCTCTAACTTTAGTTGAATCGAGTGTGACTACGCCCGGTCCTTGTTGAAGGTTAAAACAACACACTTCACGAAAAATCGTTGTGGTTTTGATGCGTAGGTAAGAACGGTTCTTGCTAAGCCCGTAGCAGCCACGTAAAACTTGCAACAACAAAGTAGAGGACGTCTAACTTGTTTTTGCAGGGCATGTTGTGATATGATATGGTCAAGACGTGATGAGATATAAATTGTTGTATGAGATGATCATGTTTTTGAAATTATCGGCAACTGGCAGGAGCCTTATGGTTGTCTCTTTATTGCATAGGATGCAAGTGCCATGTAATTGCTTTACTTTATCGCTATGCGATAGCAATAGTTGCAAAAGCAATAGTTGGCGAGACGACCATATGACGACACGTTGATAGAGATCAAGATGATAGAGATCATGCTGTCATGCCGGTGATGATAGAAATCATGACGGTACTTTGGAGATGGAGATCAAAGGCACAAGATGATGATGGCCATATCATGTCACATATTTTGATTGCATGTGATGTTTATCTTTTATACATCTTATTTTGCTTGGTTCGGCGGTAGCTTTATAAGATGACCCCTTACTAAAATTTCAAGGTATAAGTGTTCTCCCTGAGTATGCACCGTTGCGACAGTTCTTCGTGCCGAGACACCACGTGATGACCGGGTGTGATAAGCTCTACGTTCACATACAACGGGTGCAAGCCAGTTTTGTTGGGAATCGTAGCATAATTTAAAATTTTCCTACGTTCACCAAGATGCATCTATGGAGTATACTAGCAACGAGGGGAAGGGAGTGCATCTACATACCCTTGTAGATCGCGAGCGGAAGCGTTCCAATGAACGTGGATGACGGAGTCGTACTCGCCGTGATTCAAATCACCGATGACCGAGTGCCGAACGGACGGCACCTCCGCGTTCAACACACGTACGGTGCAGCAACGTCTCCTCCTTCTTGATCGAGCAAGGGGGAAGGAGAGGTTGATGGAGATCCAGCAGCACGACGGCGTGGTGGTGGATGTAGCGGGTCTCCGGCAGGGCTACGCCGAGCTTCTGTGAGACGGAGAGGTGTAACAGGGGAGGAGGGAGGCGCCCAAGGCTGTTCTGTGCTGCCCTCCCTCCCCCCCCTTATATAGGCCCCCTGGGGGGGGGGGCGCCGGCCCAAGGAGATGGGATCTCCAAGGGGGGGGGCGGCGGCCAAAGGGGGGGAAGGGGTGCCTTGCCCCCCAAGGCAAGGGGGAAGCTCCCCCCTAGGGTTCCCAACCCTAGGCGCATGGGGGGAGGCCCAAGGGGGGCGCCCCAGCCCACTAAGGGCTGGTTCCCTTCCACTTTCAGCCCATGGGGCCCTCCGGGATAGGTGGCCCCACCCGGTGGACCCCCGGGACCCTTCCGGTGGTCTCGGTACAATACCGGTAACCCCCGAAACTTTCCCGGTGGCCGAAACTGGACTTCCTATATATAATTCTTCACCTCCGGACCATTCCGGAACCTCTCGTGATGTCCGGGATCTCATCCGGGACTCCGAACAACTTTCGGGTTTCCGCATACATATATCTCTACAACCCTAGCGTCACCGGACCTTAAGTGTGTAGACCCTACGGGTTCGGGAGACATGCAGACATGACCGAGACGCCTCTCCGGTCAATAACCAACAGCGGGATCTGGATACCCATGTTGGCTCCCACATGCTCCACGATGATCTCATTGGATGAACCACGGTGTCGAGGATTCAATCAATCCGTATTCAATTCCCTTTGTCAATCGGTATGTTACTTGCCCGAGATTCGATCGTCGGTATCCAAATACCTTGTTCAATCTCGTTACCGGCAAGTCTCTTTACTCGTACCGCAATGCATGATCCCGTGACTGACGCCTTAGTCACATTGAGCTCATTATGATGATGCATTACCGAGTGGGCCCAGAGATACCTCTCCGTCACACGGAGTGACAAATCCCAGTCTCGATCCGTGCCAACCCAACAGACACTTTTGGAGATACCCGTAGTGCACCTTTATAGTCACCCAGTTATGTTGTGACGTTTGGCACACCCAAAGCACTCCTACGGTATCCGGGAGTTGCACGATCTCATGGTCCAAGGAAAAGATACTTGACATTGGAAAAGCTCTAGCAAACGAAACTACACGATCTTTTATGCTATGCTTAGGATTGGGTCTTGTCCATCACATCATTCTCCTAATGATGTGATCCCGTTATCAATGACATCCAATGCCCATAGTCAGGAAACCATGACTCTCTGTTGATCAACGAGCTAGTCAACTAGAGGCTTACTAGGGACACGTTGTGGTCTATGTATTCACACATGTATTACGATTTCCGGACAATACAATTATAGCATGAATAATAGACAATTACCATGAACAAAGAAATATAATAATAACCATTTATTATTGCCTCTAGGGCATATTTCCAACAAGTTTTGCACATGCAGAATACTCGGGTTAAACTTGATGAGCCTGGCATATGCAGATATGGCCTCGGAACACTGGAGGCCGAAAGGTCGAATGTGAATCATATGGTAGATATGATCAACATAGTGATGTTCACCATTGAAAACTACTCCATCTCACGTGATGATCGGACATGGTTTAGTTGATATGGATCACATGATCATTTAGATGACTCGAGGGATGTCTATCTAAGTGGGAGTTCTTAAATAATATGATTAATTGAACTTCAATTTATCATGAACTTAGTCCTGATAGTATTTGCATATGTATGTTGTGGATCAATAGCTCGCAAATAGCTTCCCTATCTTATTTATGATATGTTCCTAGAGAAAAACTATGTTGAAAGATGATAGTAGCAATGATGAGGACTAGGTTCGTGATCTGAGGATTTTCCTCATTGCTGCACAGAAGAATTATGTCCTTGATGCACCGCTAGGTGACAGACCTATTGCAGGAGCAGAAACAGACGTTATGAACGTTTGACAAAGCTCGGTATGATGACTACTTGATAGTTTAGCGCACCATGCTTTACGGCTTAGAACCGGGACTTCAAAAATGTTTTGAACACCATGGAGCATATGAGATGTTCCAAGAGCTGAAATTGGTATTTCAGACTCATGCCCGAGTCGAGAGGTATGAGATCTCTGACAAGTACTTTGCCTACAAGATGGAGGAGAATAGCTCAACCGGTGAGCATGTGCTCAGATTGTCTGAGTACTACAATTGCTTGAATCAAGTGGGAGTTAATCTTCCAGATAAAATAGTGATTGATAGAGTTCTCTAGTCACTATCACCAAGTTATTGGAACTTCGTGATGAACTATAATATGCAAGGGATGATGAAAACGATTCCCGAGCTCTTCGTGATGCTAAAATCGGCGAAGGTAGAAATCAAGAAAAGCATCAAGTGTTGATGGTTAACAAGACCACTAGTTTCAAGAAAAGGGCAAAGGGATAGAAAGGGAACTTCAAGAAGAATGACAAACAAGTTGTCACCCCCGTGAAGAAGCCCAAAGCTAGACCCAAGCCTGAAACTGAGTGCTTCTACTGCAAAGGAAATGGTCACTCGAAGTGGAACTGCCCTTGATACTTGGCGGATAAGAAGGATGGCAAAGTGAAAAAGGTATATTTGATATACATGTTATTGATGTGTACTTTACTAGTGTTTATAGCAACCTCTCGGTATTTGATACTGGTTCAGTTGCTAAGAGTAGTAACTTGAAATGGGAGTTACAGAATGAACAAAAACTAGTTAAGGGTGAAGTGACGATGTGTGTTGGAAGTAGTTCCAAGATTGATATGATCATCATCGTACACTCCCTATACTTTCGGGATTAGTGTTGAACCTAAAATAAATGTTATTTGGTGTTTGCGTTGAGCATGAATATGATTGGATCATGTTTATTGCAATACGGTTATTCATTTAAGTCAAAGAATAATTGTTGTTCTATTTACATGAATAAAACCTTCTATGGTCATACACTCAATATAAATGGTTTATTGAATCTCGATCTTAGTGATACACATATTCATAAATATTGAAGCCAAAAGATGCAAAGTTAATAATGATAGTGCAACTTATTTGTGGCACTGCCGTTTAGGTCATATTGGTGTAAAGCGCATGAAGAAACTCCATACTGATGGGCTCTTTAAATAACTTGATTATGAATCACTTGATGCTTGCGAACCATGCCTCATGGGCAAGATGACTAAGACTCTGTTCTCCAGAACAATGGAGCGAGTCACTGACTTATTGGAAATAATACATACCGATGTATGCAGTCCAATGAGTGTTGAGGCTCACGGCGGGTATCATTGTTTTCTGACCTTCACAGATGATTTGAGCAGATATGTGTATATCTACTTGATGAAACATAAGTCTGAAACATTTGAAAAGTTCAAAGAATTTCAGAGTGAAGTGGAAAATCATCATAACAAGAAAATAAAGTTTCTACGATCTGATCGCGGAGACGAATATTTGAGTTACGAGTTTGGCCTTCAATTAAAACAATGTGGAATAGTTTGGCAAACTCATGCAACCTGGAACACCACAGCATAATGGTGTGTCTGAACGTCATAACCGTACTTTATTGGATATAGTGCAATCTATGATGTCTCTTACCGATTTACCACTATCGTTTTGGGGTTATGCATTAGAGACAGCTTCATTCACGTTAAATAGGGCACCATCTAAATCCGTTGAGACGACACCTTATGAACTGTGGTTTGGCAAGAAACCCAAGTTGTCGTTTCTTAAAGTTTGAGGCGGCGATGCTTATGTGAAAAAGCTTCAACCTGATAAGCTCGAACCCAAATCAGAGAAATGTGTCTTCACAAGATACCCAAAAGAGACGGTTGGGTACACCTTCTATCACAGATCCGAAGGCAAGATCTTTGTTGCTAAGAATGGATCCTTTCTGGAGAAGGAGTTTCTCTCGAAAGAAGTGAGTGGGAGGAAGGTAGAACTTGATGAGGTAATTGTACCTTCTCCCGAATTGGAAAGTATTTCTTCACTGAAATCAGTTCAAGTGATGCTTACACCAATTAGTGAGGAAGTTAATGATGATGATCATGAAGCTTCGGATCAAGTTACTACCAAACCTCGTAGGTCAACCAGAGTACATTCCGCAGCGGAGTGGTACGGTAATCCTATTCTGGAGTTCATGTTACTTGACCATGATGAACCTACGAACTATGAGGAAGCGATGAGATGGGATCCATGTATGAGAACAAAGTGTGGACTTTGGTTAACTTGCCCGATGATCGGCAAGCCATCGAGAATAAATGGATCTTCAAGAAGAAGACTGACGCTGACGGTAATGTTACTGTCTACAAAGCTCGACTTGTTGCGAAAGGTTTTCGACAAGTTCAAGGAGCTGACTACGATGAGACATTCTCACCCATAGTGATTCTTAAGTCCGTCCGAATCATGTTAGCAATTGCTGCATTTTATGATTATGAAATTTGGCAAATGGATGTAAAGACTGCATTCCTGAATGGATTTCTGGAAGAAGAGTTGTATATGATGCAACCTGAAGGTTTTATCGATCCAAAGGATGCTAACAAAGTGTGCAAGCTTCAGCGATCCATTTATGGATTGGTGCAAGCATCTCGGAGTTGGAATAAACGTTTTGATAGTGTGATCAAAGCATATTGTTTTATACAGACTTGCGATGAAGCCTGTATTTACAAGAAAGTGAGTGGGAGCACTACAACCTTTCTGATAAGTATATGTGAATGACATATTGTTGATCGGAAATGATGTAGAATTTTCTGGAAAGCATAAAAGGAGTGTTTGAAAGGAGTTTTTCAAAGAAAGACCTCGATGAAGATGCTTACATATTGAGCATCAAGATCTATAGAGATAGATCAAGACGCTTGATAAGTTTTTTCAATGAGTACATACCTTGACAAATTTTTGAAGTAGTTCAAAATGGAACAGTCAAAGGAGTTCTTGCCTGTATTGCAAGGTGTGAAATTGAGTAAGACTCAAAGCCCGACGACGGCAGAAGATAAAAAGAGAATGAATGTCATTCCCTATGCCTCAGCCATAGGTTCTATAAAGTATGCCATGCTGTGTACCAGATCTATTGTATACCCTACACTGAGTTTGGCAAGGGAGTACAATAGTGATCTAGGAGTAGATCACTGGACATCGGTCAAAATTATCCTTAGTGGAATAAGGATATGTTTCTCGATTATGGAGGTGACAAAAGGTTCGTCGTAAAGGGTTACGTCGATGCAAGTTTTGACACTGATCCAGATGACTCTAAGTCTCAATCTGGATACATGTTGAAAGTGGGAGCAATTAGCTAGAGTAGCTCCGTGCAGAGCATTGTTGACATAGAAATTTGCAAAATGCATACAGATCTGAATATGGCAGACCCATTGACTAAACTTCTCTCACAAACAAAACATGATCACACCTTAGTACTCTTTGGGTGTTAATCACATGGCAATGTGAACTAAGATTACTGACTCTAGTAAACCCTTTGAGTGTTGGTCACATGGCGATGTGAACTATGGGTGTTAATCACATGGTGATGTGAACTATTGGTGTTAAATCACATGGCGATGTGAACTAGATTATTGACTCTAGTGCAAGTGGGAGACTGAAGGAAATATGCCCTAGAGGCAATAATAAAGTTATTATTTATTTCCTTATTTCATGATAAATGTTTATTATTCATGCTAGAATTGTATTAACCGGAAACTTAGTACATGTGTGAATACATAGACAAAACAAAGTGTCCCTAGTATGCCTCTACTTGACTAGCTCGTTTATCAAAGATGGTTATGTTTCCTAAACATAGACATGTGTTGTCACTTGATGAACGGGATCACATCATTAGGAGAATGATGTGATGGACAAGACCCATTCGTTAGCTTAGCATTATGATCGTTATAGTTTCATTGCTATTGCTTTCTTCATGACTTATACATGTTCCCCAGACTATGAGATTATGCAACTCCCGAATACTGGAGGAACACCTTGTGTGCTATCAAACGTCACAACATAACTGGGTGATTATAAAGATTCTCTACAGGTGTCTCCGAAGGTGTTTGTTGGGTTGGCATAGATCGAGATTAGGATTTGTCACTCCGTGTATCGGAGAGGTATCTCTGGGCCCTCTCGGTAATGCACATCACTATAAGTCTTGCAAGCAATGTGACTAATGCGTTAGTTGCGGGATGATGCATTACGGAACGAGTAAAGAGACTTGCCGGTAACGAGATTGAACTAGGTATGATGATACCGATGATCGAATCTCGGGCAAGGAACATACCGATGACAAAGGGAACAACGTATGTTGTTATGCGGTTTGACCGATAAAGATCTTCGTAGAATATGTGGGAGCCAATATGAACATCCAGGTTCCGCTATTGGTTATTGACCGGAGATGAGTCTCGGTCATGTGTACATAGTTCTCGAACCCGTAGGGTCCGCACGCTTAACGTTCGGTGACGATCGGTATTATGAGTTTATGTGTTTTGATGTACCGAAGGTTGTTCGGAGTACCGGATGTGATCACGGATATGACGAGGAGTCTTGAAATGGTCGAGACATAAAGATTGATATATTGGAAGGTTATATTCGGACACCGGAAGGGTTCCGGAGGTCACCGGATAAATACCAGAGTACCGGGAGGTTACCGGAAACCCCCCGGGGGTCAATGGGCCTTCATGGGCCTTAGTGGAAATAGAGGGCAGCAAGGGAAGTGTGGGGCGCGCCCCCTAGGCCCAAACCGAATTGGTTTAGGGTTTGGGGGGCCGGCCCCCTCTTTCCGTCTCCCCTCCTCCTCTTTCCTTCCCCTCCTAGGTGGACTAGGAAAAGGGGAACCTACTCCTAGTAGGAGTAGGATTCCCCCCCTTGGGGCGCACCCTATGAGGCCGCTGGCCCCCTCCCCTTGCTCCTTTATATACGGGGGAGGGGGGCCCCCCTAGGACACACAAGTTGATTATTGATCTCTTAGCCGTGTGCGGTGTCCCCCTCCACCATAATCCACCTCGATCATATCGTTGCAGTGCTTAGGCGAAGCCCTGCGCCGGCAGCTTCATCATCACCATCATCACGCCGTCGTGCTGACGAAGCTCTTCCTCGACAGTCAGCTGGATCGAGAGTTCGTGGGATGTCATCGAGCCAAACGTGTGCAGATCACGGAGCTGCCGTACTTTCGGTACTACGATCGGTCGGATCGCGAAGACGTACGACTACATCAACCACGTTGTCATAATGCTTCCGCTTACGGTCTACGAGGGTACATGGACTACACTCTCCCCTCTCGTTGCTATGCATCACCATGATCTGGCGTGTGCGTAGGATTTTTTTGAAATTACTACGTTCCCCAACATGAAGAACTCTGTCAATGACACTATCATCAGGAAGATTAACTCCCAGCTGAGTCAAGTGGTTATGGAACCTAGACATTCTGAGTATGTGTTCACTGATAGAACTATTCTCCTCCATCTTGCAGCTATAGAACTTGTTGGAGACTTCATATCTCTCAACTCGGGAATTTGCTTGAAATATTAAATTCAACTCTTGGAACATCTCATATGCTCCATGACGTTCAAAACGTCTTTGACGTCCCGATTCTAAGCCGTAAAGCATGGCACACTGAACTATCGAGTAGTCATCAGCTTTAGTTTGCCAGATGTTCATAACATCCAGAGTTGCTCCTGCAGTGGGCCTTGCACCTAGTGGTGCTTCCAGGACGTAATTCTTCTGTGCAACAATGAGGATAATCCTCAAGTTACGGACCCACTCCGTGTAGTTGCTACCATCATCTTTCAACTTAGCTTTCTCTAGGAACGCATTAAAATTCAAGGGAACAGTAGCACGGGCCATTGATATACAACAACATAGATATGCAAAAAAAAACTATCAGGACTAAGTTCATGATAAATTAAAGTTCAACATATTACTTAAGAACTCCCACTTAGATAGACATCCCTCTAGTCATCTAAATGATCACATGATCCATATCAACTTAACCATGTCCGATCATCACGTGAGATGGAGTAGTTTTCAATGGTGAACATCTTTATGTTGATCATATCTACTATATGATTCACGTTCAACCTTTCGGTCTCAGTGTTCCGAGGCCATATCTGCATATGCTAGGCTCATCAAGTTTAACCCGAGTATTCTGCACGTGCAAAACTGGCTTGCACCCGTTGTATGTGAACGTAGAGCTTATCACACCCAATCATCATGTGGTGTCTCGGCACGACGAATTGTAGCAACGGTGCATACTCAGGGAGAACACTTATACCTTGAAATTTAGTGAGGGATCATCTTATAATGCTACCGCCGTACTAAGCAAAATAACATGCATAAAAGATAAACATCACATGCAATTAAAATATGTGACATGATATGGCCATCATCATCTTGTGCCTTTGATCTCCATCTCCAAAGCACCGTCATGATCTCCATCGTCACCGGCTTGACACCTTGATATCCATCATAGCGTCATTGTCGTCTCGCCAACTGTTGCTTCTACGACTATCACTACCGCATAGTGATAAAGTAAAGCAATTACATGGCGATTGCATTTCATACAATAAAGCGACAACCCTAAGGCTCCTGCCAGTTGCCGATAACTTTTACAAAACATGATCATCTCATACAATAACTTATATCGCATCATGTCTTGACCATATCACATCATAACATGCCCTGCAAAAACAAGTTAGACGTCCTCTACTTTGTTGTTGCAAGTTTTACGTGGCTGCTACGGGCTTCTAGCAAGAACCGTTCTTACCTACGTATCAAAACCACAACGATTTTTTGTCAAGTGTGCTATTTTAACCTTCAACAAGGACCGGCCATAGTCAAATTCGATTCAAATAAAGTTGGAGAAACAGACACCCGCCAGCCACCTGTGTGCAAAAGCACATCGGTAGAACCGGTCTCATGAACGTGGTCATGAAATGTTGGTCCGGGCCACTTCATCCAACAATACTGCCGAATCAAAATAAGACGTTGGTGGTAAGCAGTATGACTATTATCGCCCACAACTCTTTGTGTTCTACTCGTGCATATCATCTATGCATAGACCTGACTCTGATACCACTGTTGGGGAACGTAGCATGCAATTTCAAAAATTTTCCTACGATCACGCAAGATCTATCTAGGAGATGCATAGCAACAAGAGGGGAGAGTGTGTCCATGTACCCTCATAGACCGAAAGCGGAAGCGTTAGGTTAACGCGGTTGATGTAGTCGAACATCTTCACGATCCAACCGATCTAGTATCGAACGTACGACACCTCCGAGTTCAGCACACGTTCAGCTCGATGACGTCCCTCGAACTCTTGATCCAGTAGAGGGTTGAGGGAGAGTTCCATCAGCACGACAGTGTGGTGATGGTGATGGTGATGTGATCCACGCAGGGCTTCGCCTAAGAACTACGACGCTATGACCGGAGGCGTAAACTGTGGAGGGGCACCGCACATGGCTAAGAGAACAATTGATGTGCTATGGGGTGCCCCCTGCCCCCGTATATAGATGAGGGGAAGAGGAGGCGGCCGGCCAAGAGGGGTGCGCCATGGGGGGAGTCCTACTAGGACTCCACTCCTAGTAGGATTCGCTCCCCCCTTTTCCTTTCTTACCGGAGGGGAAAAGGAAGGAGAAGCAGAGGGAGAGGGAAAGGGAAGGGGGGGGGCTGCCCCCTCCCCTAGTCCAATTCGGACTGCCATGGGGGGGGGTGGCGTCCACCCCTTGCGGCCCTCCTCTCTCTCCACTAAGGCCCATGTAGGCCCAATACTTCCCCCGGGGGGTTCCGGTAACCCCTCGGTACTCCGGTAAAATACCCGAACCACTTGAAACCATTCCGATGTCCGAATACTACCTTCCAATATATGAATCTTTTCCTCTCGAGCATTTCGAGACTCCTCATCATGTCCGTGATCTCATCTGGGACTCTGAACAAACTTTGGTCACCAAAACACATAACTCATAATACAAATCGTCATCGAACGTTAAGCGTGCGGACCCTACGGGTTCGAGAACTATGTAGACATGACCGAGACACTTCTCCGGTCAATAACCAACTGCGGAACCTGGATGCTCATATTGGTTCCTACATATTCTACGAAGATCTTTATCGGTCAAACTGCAATAACAACATACATTATCCATTTGTCATCGGAATGTTACTTGCCCGAGATTCGATCATCGATATCATTATACCTAGCTCAATCTCGTTACCGACAAGTCGCTTTACTCGTTTCGTAATGCATCATCCCGCAACTGACTCATTAGTCACATTGCTTGCAAGGCTTATAGTGATGTGCATTATCGAGAGGGCTCAGAGATACCTCTCCGATACTCGGAGTGACAAATCCTAATCTCGATCTATGCCAACCCAATAAACACCTTCGGAGACACCTGTAGAGCATCTTTATAATCACCCAGTTACGTTGTGACGTTTGATAGCACACAAGGTGTTCCTCCGGTATTCGGGAGTTGCATAATCTCGTAGTCAGAGGAATATGTATAAGTCATGAAGAAAGCAATAGCAATAAAACTTAATGATCATTATGCTAAGCTAATGGATGGGTCTTGTCCATCACATCATTCTCTAATGATGTGATCCCGTTCATCAAATGACAACACATGTCTATGGTCAGGAAACTTAGCCATCTTTGATTAACGAGCTAGTCAAGTAGAGGCATACTAGGGACACTCTGTTTTGTCTATGTATTTACACATGTACTAAGTTTCCGGTTAATACAATTCTAGCATGAATAATAAACATTTATCATGATATAAGGAAATATAAATAACAACTTTATTATTGCCTCTAGGGCATATTTCCTTCAGGCTTTTCATTTCAAGGCTGTAATACCTCTTCCACAGGGAGCTGAGCCGAGGTCTTGTAGATAGACAGGCTTCCTTACACTAGAAAAAAATACACTTCCATGATGATACGTGTTTGTCACAGTAGGTCGCATTTTTTGTCATGCATGTACATCCATGACAATTTTATGACAGAATCAAGATAGTCATACCTGTGCTGTCGTAGAAGTGTTCCATGACATTACCAAAATTATCATCACGGAAGTGTCCACTTCCATGACGATAAATCGCGCGTCACAGAAGTGCTTTCGTCAAGGGTGACCGACATGTGGCATCCACCGTAACAGAACACCGTTAAGCTATCGGGTCCGGTTTTGGATCCGATAACCCGCTAACAGCCCCGACCAATGGGGATTTTCCACATGTAAAATCATCATTGGCTGGAGGAAACACGTGTCAGCTCACCGTTGGGACAGATGTCATCCACTCATTGGACCCAAAGCGCCTACGATACGTCAACATGTGGCACGGCCCAACAGAGGCCCATTCCTGTGAAAAGGCCGGCCCGTTTGACTTGGTCAAAAGGTGGCGGGCCGGCCCATGGCAAGCCTGTTAACGGCCTGTTCGCATATAGCCCATTTACAGCCCGCTAACCCAGGGCCCGTTTATGGCCTATCCGAATTAGGCCCAGTAGCGTCGTCTGGGCCGTCTAATATAATTCCAGCCCATTTTAACTTCCGGCCCATGTATGGCCCATGACGTATTTTGGCCCATTTGAGGCCCTTAGTAACCCTCGGCCCGTTAACAGCCCGTGGTAAAACTGGCCCGTGATGAACAGTGTATCACTTTATACCCATTGACGGCCCATTATACCGTTGGGCCGTTTCCAACCCATGTTATGTTTCGGCCTTCTCAGGGCCCATTTATTCTTGGGCTCATTTCCAGCATTCGTTTACTTACGGCCCGTTACAGGTCTTTTCTGCTTGTGGGCCAAATTCAACCCGTGGATACAGTCAGCCCATTTGTGGCCTGTTAATCTGTTGGGCCATTTTCATAGCATCATCAAATACGGCCGTTTAACGGCCTGTTATGGTCAGCCCATAAAACGTACGATTTCCACTCTAGCCTGTTTACGACCCCTTGTACGGCCCGTACAAGGCCCATAGATGAGATGACCCGTAGAAGGCCCATTGACCCGACGACCCACAGAAGGCCCATTGACCCGACGACCCACAGAAGGCCCACAGAAAGCTGTTAGATCTAGAAGAAACATCGTCCTTGTAGTTTTTGCCAGCTGCATAACAGGTAAAAGCGACCTGTTAGTATATTTGAAGTACATTGGGCAGGTGATGCTGGACGGGTTTAAAGGTGACAAGTACCTAGGCCGTGGCGGGTGCTTGGCATCTTGCCAGTCGGTGGGAATCAGGTTAGAAACGTCAAGGGTGATGATGCTGCGCTGGCTGTCGGGGTCCGGTAAGGAGATCTAGAACCGTCGAGTAGGGTATTTGTGGAGCGGCTCCGGTAGGGTGGACTACGGTGTGGGCAAAGCGGATATGTGGCCGTGGACGAGGGCATAGGTGAAGCTGCTCCGGTGGTTGGGTTAAGGATGGTGTCGACGATGCTGATCTGCGGCCGTGGACGGGGCGTCAGAAGCTGCTCCGGTAGGTTGGATGAGGGTGCGAGGAAGCTGATCTGAGGCCGTGGACTTGTGAGTTGGCAAAGCGGCCCCAGTAGGGTTGAAAATGGTATAGGCGAAGCTACTCCGGTGGGGTTGACGATGTTGTCGGCGAAGCGGCTCCGGTAGGGTTGAGGAAGGTGTCGGCGAAGAGGATCAGAGGCTGTCGACGGGGGCGGCGGTGGGGCAGCTCCGGGGGAGGGGTGTGGACGAAGCGTCTCCGGTGGGGAGTACGAATGAGCCGCTGCAGATGCGCTGCGGTTGACGAGAGTATCGACGAAGCAGATCCGGCGCCATGGACAAGGCCGACACTGAATGGGCTGTGGTACAGTGGTGGATGAGCAGTCTACTTGTTTCTAGGGGAGGTGGGAGGGGTAGATGCGGCCGCAGAAGCAGATCCGGTGAGGTGGACGCCGCTGGCAGTGAATGGGCTCTGGTACGCTGGTGGATGAGCAGTCTAGGGTTTCGAGAGGGAAGGGGAGAAAGGCCGATGAAGTACGGACGGCGTGATGTGAGATGCTCTGGTGCTGTGGAGTTAGTCGTTTTTGTGGGAGGGGGAGAGGAAATGGGGGTGCCGTGTAGTGGGGGGAACCAGAAGTTACCAAACCAGCCCCGACCTATTATGTAGATGAGGGCGGTATTGTAACTGTTGGTCTCTGTGCACCAAGGACAAAAGGGGAATTTCGCATGCTAAAGACTAAGGTGTCGGAAATTTTAGAAGGAGGCGGGAGAGTTTGCCGCCCGCGGGATCGTTCGTATCCAGTTTCAACTAATTTTGGACCGTGCTAGCGGGAAGGTCATGCGAGACTTTGTACACGAGGCACGCGTCAGCAGTTAATAACTGGTGTGTCCACCCCAGAAAAAAAGACAATAACGCGGGATGATGCGCCGATAACTTGGACGTTCACACGGGCGCGGCCAATCGTACGGGTGTAGTGGCGCGTTCACAAAAAGGGATCAAACGCTCAGCCTATGTATTTCTCGTGTAAATAGATAATTTAGTGCAACTGGTTATTTACTTTAAACATAATGCATTGACGTGTTAGTGTAGAGGCGCAGAAAAAGAAGTCTGCTACTTAAAAGTGTTACCTCATATGATTACATAGCCTCCATTTCATAAATTGCGTACCCGTTGAATTCATATATGAATATTACATATATTACTTCATAACAGAACCTTAAATCATCCAAGACTAATGATTTTGAATGCAAGAGTAACAATGGTGCATGTACATGATAGCTACATTGATTGTTTGAAGAAACATCACTGTAACTTTGGCATGCACAACTGAAAAGGTTTATTTAAATAGAAAAAATGTGATATGTGAGTGTCCAATCTTTATAGCGTTGAACCGATATTGTACCTTTGGCCACAATACGAAGTAGATATTGATTTATGTTCAAGCAATGCATGTCCACGATCGCTAGATAGTGTTACGTGAATGAATTGTGCAACCTCTCTCACACGCATACGTATCTCATTTCCCTGTGGTCATCGGAATCACACACGCGCACTTCGTGTATTTCTCTCCCTTCGTCAAGGTTAGAATTCGTCTTTCTACCCCGTCCTACAAGTCTCTCACACAGAAACACACAGGCTCTCTCTGTCGAACACGCTCACCCCTTTAATTCCGCCCACCCGCAGCCACTAATGTCTCAAAGTATTATAATGTCTCTCACACATATGCCTAAGGTTAACTCGAGTTCCGGAACCATATGAATACATACAATGGGATTCCAACAGAGCACCTTTTGTTTTGAGATTTTGCTCTCTCTCTCTCTCTCTCTCCAACACATTGTTTCTTGCTTCATTTTTTCCGGCACTTGCATGCACACAATTTTGTTTATCTTCATGATGCTTTAAGTATGCCTCACACAAATGCTATCTACCTATCCCTTAATATAGCTAGATATGTGTCACACAAACTCCTCCCTACTAGCAAGATGCCCATGCGTTGCACCGAACATCAAGATGCATTTGTATGAGTAGTTTATCTTGTGGGAGAAAAGGATGAACGAGGGAATGCCTTATTTGCAAATGCGGAGAGGGGTGTGGGTATCTTTTTTGCAAAATTGCCACAGTTTCCTTCCTATCCGTCGGGTATAAATCGGATGGCCTATATTGCAGGATGGCAGGAACACCATGTGACGCCTGGATATTTAAGCTACAGCGAACCTCTGCTAATGATGCCACGTCACCTCGATTACTGTTCTTAATCTCGTGTTAGTTCGAAACCGATTCAAATTCGAAATCAGAATTAAAGTCAAACGATAAAAGTTTTCAAACATAAAAACTGAAATGTTCCTCATGTGGAAAATATTCATTTGTTAATATTGGTGGTGAACCAACATAAAAAAAAGTGTTTAAATGCCCTAAACTATCCAAAACTATGGCAAACAACCCTAAATTTTATCATTCTATTTAAGCAAAATTTCAAATGAATTCAAATACCTCTCAAACTTTTTGTGGGAGTGCCTAAAAATGCAACAACAATTTTGGACCAAGTTCCATATTTTGCAAAAATCATTTGATGGCTTAGTTAAATACAAGCAGTGCATATTAAAAGAAAAGGCAGAAAACAGAAAAATTTTAGAAAAGGAAAAGCGGTAGAGGAACTGCTACTGCTGCACCGGGCCCTAGTGGCTACAGCGCATGCCCAGCCCATCCCCGGTCATCCCCTTGCTCTCTGTTCACCAGGCACCCCGTGGACGCAGGAGCATCGTCCATGGCCGGATAGCCACGGGGCGGCCATCCCGCGCCTCCCCGCCGTCTCCCTGCGTTGGATAAGAATGCCCCGCACCCCCTCTGTCAACCCTAGGTCGCTAATCCCTTTCTCCCCCTCGCTCACTCGCTCTCCCGACCCGGAGCTCACATTCGAGCTGCCGTCGCCGCGTCGACGTCGATGCCGTGCACCGGAGCCTCCCCGCGGCGCCAGAAGCTTCCCACGAGACGGGCCCCTTCGTCGTCGTTCTCTACGGCAACCAGCTCTTGCTGGAGCGACCCGGAGCCGCCGCCATCGACCCCTCCTCTTCGACCATGGACGTCTGCTCCGCCTCGTCGATCTGCTACCTCCGGTCCTCCCCGAAGCACCCCGAGCTCGCCATCGCCTTCCCCTCGGTGAGCCGCACCCATTCCCCCCTTTTCCCCCTCGGATTTGTTGTCGTATGAGCCCCACCCCCGAGCTCCTGCCGCCATGACCGAGGCTTGGTCCCGGCCGCGCCCCTCGTCGGTGTTGCTCCTGCTGTGTCGCCTCGCTCGTGCGCGCCTTTGCCTAGCTCCGCCGCACCCCACGGTTGTGACTGCGCCCGCTGCTGCCCGAGCTTACGGCCCCGCCTTCCCTCCCGCACGCCCGAGCACGGCAGCAGCGCCGCCGCCGCCGCATCACTTGCCCCCCCGCCTTAGCCGCCTGTCCGCGTCGCCGGCACCTAACTGCGTCCGCCGCCGCTCCCACTGCGTCCAGGCCGGGCCCCGTCCCGCGCGTGGCCTCGCCTTCCCGCCGGCTGCTCCTGTTGTTGGCCATGGCCGGCCATGGCCAAGCGGCCATGCGCGCATGTGTGAGTGCGTTCTGTGTGGTGTGCGTGCGTGCCTGTTCTGGGTATGAGCCCTATCCAGATTAGTTAGTACTACTAATTAGATTAGTTTAGGGCTGCTACTTTATATGTTAATTAAATAGCTATGGTTTTGTGACAGGTGGTCCCTCACACTAAATAACCCATTAGTTAAAAGGCCAGTCAATGACATCTGGGACCAACTATTAGATTAATATGCTAAAATTAGATTAAAAGATCTAAGTCAATGACACGCGGGACCCGCTTACACTATTCATATGTTGACCAGTCAACCTTTGACTGGGTCAACCCAGCTCACTGGTCCCACCTGCAAGCCACTGTGGCTAGCCATAGTTGGGTACACATAGCAGTTTTGCTATTGTTTTTGAATTATTAATGAACTCGAGAAAAGCTTTAAAACTTTGAAAATCATAGAAAATAACCCGTAACCCGGATGAAAATACTTTGTACATGAAAGTTGCTCAGAACGATGAGACGAATCTGGTTATGCAGCCCGTTCGTCCACCACATATCCCTAGCATAGCAAACGTGCAACAATCCCCCTCCGGTTCGTCTGTCCGAAAACGTCAAACACCGGGAATACTTTCCCGGATGTTTTCCCCCTTTGTCAGTAGCACCTACTACTACGTTAGGGCATACCTAGCACTGCGTATTACCTCATCATGTTTTGTGATGCTTTGTTTGCTCCGTATTTACTGTTTCTTCCCCCCTCTTCTCTCCGGTAGACTACGAGACCGACGCCGCTGCTGGTGCCCCGTCCGACTACGCTGTTGACTACCCCTCCTTCTTGCCAGAGCAATCAGGCAAGCCCCCCCTTGATCACCAGATATCGCCTATTCTTCTCTATACTGCTTGCATTAGAGTAATGAAGCTTGTTACTGCTTTCGGTTAATCCTATTCTGCTGCATAGCCTGTCATTGTTGCTACAGTTGTTACCTTTACCTGCAATCCTACATGCTTAGTATAGGATGCTAGTGTTCCATTAGTGGCCCTACACTCTTGTCCGTCTGCCTTGTTATACTACTAGGCCGTGATCACTTCGGGAGGTGATCACGGGTATATACTATATACTTTATATACATGACACATGTGGTGACTAAAGTCGGGTCGGCCCGTTGAGTACCCGCAAGTGATTCTGATGAGGGGGCTGAAAGGACAGGTGGCTCTATCCCGGTAGAGGTGGGCCTGGGTTCCTGACGGCCCCCGACTGTTACTTTATGGCGGAGCGACAGGGCAGGTTGAGACCACCTAGGAGAGAGGTGGGCCTGGCCCTGGTCGGCGTTCGCGGATACTTAACACGCTTAACGAGATCTTGGTATTTGATCTGAGTCTGGCCATTTGGTCTATACGCACTAACCAACTACGCGGGAACAGTTATGGGCATTCGACGTCGTGGTATCAGCCGAAGCCTTCGTGACGTCAGCGACTGAGTGGCGCGCGCCGGATTGGACTGGAACGCCTGCTAGGCTAGGTCTGCTTCCGGCCACGTTCGCAACGTGCAGGTGTGCAATGGGCGATGGGCCCAGACCCCTGCGCCATAGGATTTAGACAAGCGTGCTGACCTCTCTATTGTGCCTAGGTGGGGCTGCGACGTGTTGATCTTCCGAGGCCGGGCATGACCCAGGAAAGTGTGTCCGGCCAAATGGGATCAAGCGTGTTGGGTTATGTGGTGCACCCCTGCAGGGAAGTTTATCTATTCGAATAGCCGTGTCCCTCGGTAAAAGGACGACCCGGAGTTGTACCTTGACCTTATGACAACTAGAACTGGATACTTAATAAAACACACCCTTCCAAGTGCCAGATACAACCAGGTGATTGCCCTCTAACAGGGCGACGAGGAGGGTATCGCCGGGTAGGATTTTGCTATACGATGCTACTTGGTGAACTTCAATCTACTCTCTTCTACATGCTGCAAGATGGAGGCTGCCAGAAGCGTAGTCTTCGACAGGATTAGCTATCCCCCTCTTATTCTGGCATTCTGCAGTTCAGTCCACCGATATGGCCCTTTACACATATACCCATGCATATGTAGTGTAGTTCCTTGCTTGCGAGTACTTTGGATGAGTACTCATGGTTGCTTCTCTCTCTCTTTTCCCCCTTTCCTTTCTACCTGGTTGTCGCAACCAGATGCTGGAGTCCAGGAGCCAGACGCCACCGTCGACGGCGACTCCTACGACACTGGAGGTGCCTACTACTACGTGCAGCCCGCTGACGACGACCAGGAGTAGTTAGGAGGATCCCAGGCAGGAGGCCTACGCCTCTTTCGATCTTTATCCCAGTTTGTGCTAGCCTTCTTAAGGCAAACTTGTTTAACTTATGTCTGTACTCAGATATTGTTGCTTCCGCTGACTCGTCTATGATCGAGCACTTGTGTTCGAGCCCTCGAGGCCCCTGGCTTGTATTATGATGCTTGTATGACTTATTTATGTTTTAGAGTTGTGTTGTGATATCTTCCCGTGAGTCCCTGATCTTGATCGTACACATTTGCGTGCATGATTAGTGTACGGTCAAATCGGGGGCGTCACACACCATCATCACCAACTCTTTTTTTATAAGAGTAGGGATATGTAAGTGTCACTACCCCCCCGCCCCCCCGACACACACACCCACACCCACACAACCACACACACACACTTCCCAACACCGAAGGAGTAGGGTGACACCTCGATCTTGATACTAATCTATCGACTGGCTTCTCTCTCAAACAAACACACACGCACACACACTACCCGACACCGAAGGAGTAGGGCGGCACCTCGATCTTGATAGTAATCTATCTACTCCTCTTTCAAACACACACACACACATACACACACACTCGCTAGTTGTGCCTTTGTGCCTACCGCGCACACTCTCGATACGTCTTTCTCTCCCTCCCCCTCCCCCACCCCAACAATGACAGCAGAAGGGTGACAACTCAATCTGATCGTAATCTGTCAATTGGTTTCTCTCTCGAACATTGTGTCTCTGTGCCTCGCTCAGTAGCCCCCTCGATATGTAGACTTCTCGCGCGCGCACAGCTGTAGTGACGATGACGCTGAATGCAGTGTGCCTCGTTTTTACCAGCCCGATGTGATAGTTTTCACCCTGTTTTCTGTTAATTAACAAGGCAACCTTTTCTTTGTTACTACTAGTGAATCTGAAATCATTCGGGGTAGACATAAAATATATCACTTCAACCCAATTATCGCAGTAACTATTTTAAAAGAAACTAGCTAGATGCCCGTGCGTTGCACGAAAAATCAAGATGCATTTGTATGAGTAGTTTATCTTGTGAGAGAAAAGGATGAACGAGGGAAGGCCGTATTTGCGAACGTGGAGAGGGGTGTGGGTAAATTTTTGCAAAATTGCCATAGTTTTCTTCCTATCCGTTAGATATAAATCCGACGGCCTATATTGCAGGATGGAACGCACACCATCATCACCAACTCTGTTTTCTACTCCCTCCGTTCCTAAATGTTTGTCTTTTTAGAGATTTCAACAAGTGACTACATATGGAGAAAAATGAGTGAATCTACACTCTAAAATATGTCTACATACACATCCGTATGTGGTAGTCCATTTGAAATCTGAAAAAGACAAATATTTAGGAACGGATGGAGTATAAGAGTAGACATGGCGATATATCAGCAGCATGGTCTACAACAAAAATGTGCTGGACTGGTTAGCGCCGGATGCTCGCAACGCGATGACATGAGTTCGAATTCTGTCTTTAACTTTAGATTTTTATATTATATATTACTTATTTAATATATACTTCTTTCGCTACTGTACTGACAGTGGAACCCATAGAGTACTTAGAATACAAGATTAAGGATGGACTTGTTTCCTTTTAACTTTCTGTACGAAGCTGTAGCCACCCTGCAAGTCACGTGTACACTGTACATGCAATTAACTTTTTATAGAGGGACAATCATACACGCAATTAACTCAAATGGATTGGATTTCACTCTATTATTTCCAGCATAAGAGCATCTCCAACGGCAGCTGGCAAATTTCCTCCCGTTTCATCTACTATGCTAGTCCGCATGATTAGTTTAATCTCTGTTATAGCCATCATGATTTATTTTGTAGTAAATCTCGTAGTAACTTGCTCATATATTCAACTGGCGGAACGTCCCCTACAGCCACTCCCGTTTCATGGACGGCCTGGTCGATGCCTCCAAGGAGCCCTTCGTCTACTGCTATGAGTGCCCGGTGCCGTTTTGGGGCTCGCCGGCGGACATCGTGCATCACCCGACGCAGGCGTGCGGCAATCACTACTGGCCCTTGGCGAAGAACATCAAGTACGAGACGTGCTACCCGTTCAGCGTGCCGGAGTCGCTGGAGGATCAGCGCCGCCTGCTAGTCTCGGAGGAGGATGGCAGCATCTTCCTCTTGATCGTGGCCACCGGCGAGGCCCGCGCAGGCCACCGCCACATCTCTGTAGTGTGCGTCAGGGGCGACGCCGCTGATGCTGACACTGACACGAGGCCGATGTACGCATGCGTGCTCACTATTACTACCCCTCGGAGGTACGTGGCGGCGATACTGGCTACACCAAGCATACTTGGACTCTGCCAAGCTGGGACTTTCCCGCCGATGTGGACATGGGAAGGGCACGGTGTTATTTGAACCCCAACGATGTGCACGGGGACTCCAAGGAGGTTCACCTGGACATCTGCATTATCAAGTTAAATGTTGATCATTAGTCTTCGCTCAATGTAATCCGCTGTCTAAGCATGTGGAGACTTCCATGCATGATCTTGCTCTATTGGAGTATCGCGCATGAATAAAAGTGTATCCATTTATGGTTTAGTCTAGAATCCTCCATGTATGAATTTTTACTACAGTACTGGTGAAAGACTTATGATGAACTATTTCTTACATATCCTCTGCCCCCTCCCGAGTCATCCTGATTTAATCCCTCCGTCTAGGTGTATAAGGGCATGGTTAATACTTAAATAGTATAGCCAACTGTTGACTATAAGAAAGTGCCATGTCATCTGTGGCCAACATGTATAATAATGGATACTCAAAAAATAATTCTTGAAGATCATTTCATGCAAAGCACAATAACAGTTATTTCTTCACAAGTTTTGGATGCAGGTTGAACAGTTGAACGCTTTTGTTTGCAAAAGATACTTTTTTATCTATTTCACCCAGATGTTTGTGAGCTCTAGTGATGAAATAATATCTGAACAAACCTATCGATACCCGTTACACGTGAGATGACCCCCACATCCTTTGTCAAAATAAAAAACTCCCCGATCAATGCATTTCACTCTTTCGTGGAACGCACGGGCACCTTACTACTATAGATTAGTACGACCAAAAATTGTACTAACATTATATATAGTACGATAAATGATGATGCATGTCACCTAAAATTATAGGAGTATCATTGAAAACTATGTTCAAATACTAATCCAACGATATTGTTTTTATTGACATGCACTAACATTTTGTTAGTTAAATCTTCAGTCAAATTCAATGGGGGATAAACCACGACCGATGTAGTCGTACTAGTGTAGAGGGCGGCGCTGCACGGGAGTCTCACCCTGCTCGTGGCGCGACAGTAAAGCCGTCATATCACAAAACCCAACCACTCCCAGTAATAAGTGGCCTGGTAAAATAAACGGACAAGCAACCATCACATCCCTCCGTCTTTTTTGCATTTCATCTCTCTGCATTTACTTTCTCCGGTTCATCTCGCACACTCGATCCCTAGCTACTACTCCTAGTATCCCTAGCTACTACTCCTAGGGCCAGTTCTTTTGGCGGCTTCCCCAGCTTTTCCCATAAGACTAGTCACAGTGGAGAGTAACATTAAGGCGCCTCACTCATTTATTTGGGCTTCTAATCTACTACTAGTAGTACCTCCGTCCTGGTTTATTCCTCACCATTGTAATTTGTGCTAAATTTTGACCAAAGATTTAACTGATAAAATGTTAGTGCATGTAACATGCACTAACATTTCATTAGTTAAATTTATGATCAAAATTTGACACAGATTACAATGGGGACCAATAAACCAGGACGGAGGTAGTAGTTATGGGATTACTAATCTAGAAGCCTAAAAGAACTGGCCCCTGGTACTCCTGCTAGTAGTAGTACTCAAGTTGGAATTCCAATTGCACGGCACAACTTGTTAAGCAAAAAATTTGATACAGGGTGTAGGAAGCGGTTTGGGAATTTGCATGCCTTTCCAACCAGTGAGATACTCCGTACAAGGTACGACAGAGAAATAACCACAGAGAAGGAAGCTAAAAGTAAACAATCAAACGAGCATTTTTGCATTTGTTTTGCATTGAATCGTTTCACAAGCTTGACTAGTGCTGTTTTTCTACTTTTACAAAAACTGCATCTTAATGTTAAAACGTGCATTTGCACGTACATAAGTAATAGTAGTACTCCCTCCGTCTAGGTGTATAAGTCTTCCCTCCTTCTTAGTCACGGTGCACAACCAAAGGTGACTTATTGACCTGGATGGAGGGAGTAGCACTTATAGTCCACTTCTAAATATTTGTCTTTATAGAGATTTTTCAATAAGTGACTACATACGGAGCAAAATGAGTGAATCTACACTTCAAAATATGTCTATATAATCCGTATGTGATAGTCCATTTGAAATCTCTAAAAAGTCAAATATTTAGGAACAGAGGGAGTAATATATTAGGAGTATATCAAAACAAGAGTGATTTCTTTCAAGTTTGTGAACAAGTACTACTATTCTACTACTTTGGATCCGTCACAACGCACGGGCACATTGCTAGTAAAAGGAAAAGGCCTGCCGCGTTCGCGTCGCGCTCCCCCCCACACGCCCGGGAATCGGGAGTACTCCACGGCCCGTCCGGCACGACACATAGCTTAGGAAAGGCGTGTTGCCTAGCATTTTCACTTTCATGTGGGACCGCCGTTGAGCAAACCGACTATTGGCGAACCGCACCCCGCCTGCCGCCGGGTTGGAAAATAGAAACGAGGGGAAGATCTAGCTGTAGGACGAAAGCCAAGAAATTTGGTGTCAGATGGGGCTCGTTGATAGAGTAGGAGCATTCCGTACTACTCTGCTCCTACTAGTACAAGGTTTGTACTATACAACTAGTACTACCACTATACAACTAGTAGGTACGTGCACGGCACAACATCGTAGGAACAAAAAACGGGAAGATCTTGTTTTGGGTGATTTTTTTTCTGTCAATGTAGTATGAATAATATGATGTGGGGGGCACCCATGAAGCTTATGTGGCTTGGTTGCATGGCTACGAAAGGTTAGAGAAAATAAATAGATAATGTGTTTAGAGTGCACTCCACTAAACAGATATACTTTGGATCCATTGCAACGGGCCGGCACATCTATATCTATACCCCCTATATAGTGTGTGAATAACTTTGAAAGTTGGTCGTTGGATGAAGCCAATCCGACAGTACAAAGATGGCAAATCCGAGCACTACTGGCCATTGGATATCATCTACATTCCACCAGATTCTGCCACATGTAGAATCTAGAAGACTCCATGGTTGAACTTCATTCATGACTAACTTTGCCACAACTAAGCTTAGGCAAAGTGTGTCTGAAACAAAAAATATGGCTAACAAAATGGCCACCACAAGTGTGGCAAGATTTGGCAAGAAGTTGAGTCTATGACATGTGGACCATGTAGCTAGAAAAGTGTGGCAAACCACAAGTGTAGCAATGAACCAAACACATGCTTGGTGTGTTTGGTAGGGTGTATGAAGGGTGCATGATCCCAAGAGTTCCCTTCTCGACCCATTTTTGGGTGTTTGGTAGAGTGTATGGAGGGTGCATGAGTCCACACTAGATTAGCACAAATACACTAGAAGCATGCATGAAGAGAGCATACATGAAGAGGGGTGTTGAGTTGAGCATGCATGAAGAGGGAACAACTATGCTGAGACGAGAACGCAACCAAACACACTTGTGGCACGCCTAAGCTTAGGCATGGCAACCTTAGGCTGTAAACCAAACCATAACTTTGAAAGTTGGTCGTTGGATGAAGCCAATCCAACGGTACAAAGATGGCAAATCCGAGCACTACTGGCCGTTGGATATCATCTACATTCCACCAGATTCCGCCACATGTAGAATCTAGAAGACTCCATGGTTGAACTTCATTCATGACTAACTTTGCCACAACTAAGCTTATGCAAAGTGTGTCTGCCACAAAAAATGTGGCTAACAAAATGGCCACCACAAGTGTGGCAAGATTTGGCAAGAAGTTGAGTCTATGACATGTGGACCATGTAGCTAGAAAAGTGTGGCAAGCCACAAGTGTAGCAATGAACCAAACACATGCCGGCACGCCTAAGCTTAGGCGTGGCAACCTTAGGCTGCAAACCAAACCAAAACTTTGAAAGTTGGTCGTTGGATGAAGCAAATCCGACGGTACAAAGATGGCAATTCCGAGCACTACTGGCCGTTGGATATCATCTACATTCCACCAGATTTTTCCACATGTAGAATCTAGAAGACTCCACATGTAGAAGCATAATGCACAAACCACCATAATCTCATGCGTGCAATGCACATGTACCTTACTAGTAGTTGGTAGTAGTAAGAAACAAATTCCGGGTTTGGCACGAGCTCGTACTGCGAGAGCACCACAAGGCCTGCCGCAGGAGTTACATTTCCCTCTCGGGGCCCACGGGACCAACTTCAGTGGCTTAGTGCCTGACCTATGAGAGCAAGTACAATAAGGTGATGTAGGCGGGCTGTAAGACATTAAATATTATATTTTTGCTTAGTTGGACGAGAGAGAAGATGAAAGAGAAGAGAAGCGGGCTACTAGTTAACAGCCGGCTGCAACACGTGCTCCTAGGCATTTTATGAGAGAGCGAGGTGGGTCATGTAACAACAAAGTAGTACATATTAATATTCAACTATTGTACTTGCTGGCTACAAGCTTGGCTATATGTGACGTGGCAACATCATATAGCCAGCAGCCGGCTATATTATTAACCATGCTCTGAGTCAATGACATGCGGACATTAAATGCAGCTGGCCCACATGTCATTCTCATGGTGGTGGTGTGGTTCGCGACTCACTCGTTCGAGATGAACCGGCCGGTGGTGGCGTGGCCGTGGCGATGGTGCCACAGCTGGGCGTCGGGGCGTTATGAGGCGTAGATGGCCACATCGGCGGGTACAACCTATAGTACAGAAGTACTCCAGCTGAGGATTGATGCCCGAGACGAAATGTGTCACAGCCGCTGGATGAAAATTCGATAGTGCGGGACGTGTGGTGTCATGGGTTCGTGTGGCGTCGTGGGAATCGCGTGTGGCTGTGGTAGAAACTTGATGCTCGCCGCATTTAAGGTGGCCCACATGTCATGCACACAAAGGCAGAGGGGCGGTGCGGCCGAGAGGGGTGAGACGCACGTCGGGGGACGTGCTGCCGTGGGTTGGAGCGGCGTCGTGGGAATCGCGAGTGGCAGTGGATGAAGCGTGATGGTCGCCGTAGTTGAACTTCCATGGACAAGCTGTCATGTCTACGGACACATGCATTGCATACCGATCACTAGAAGGAGTAGTAGAGAAAGCTAGGCGGATAAATAGTTCCTTATAGTCAAGCAGACCCATGCTACTACTTGTTCCAAAGACATGCACACCATCGAAATAGTCCATGTATATCAATATACATAGAGAGGGAATATTTTTTTTTACAAGAGAGGAAATAGTTCATCCATCCATAATGCCCTGCTGCTGGTGCAACATCTTCTTCTTCTTCTTCTTCTTCTTCTTCTTCTTCTTCTTCTTCTTCTTCTTCTTCTTCTTCTTCTTCTTCTTCTTCTTCTTCTTCTTCTTCTTCTTCTTCTTCTTCTTCTTGTTCTCATTTTCTGTGGGAGACGGCTTCGCAACAAGCTCTCTGGACCTTGCAGCTATCTCGAAACTCACACGGGCAGCGAGGGCAACATATTTTATCCGCTCGTACGTCAAGGGATAATTCTCCCATTCAGACGACCTTAATGCCAGCGTCTTGTCACCCTTCTGAAGATTTGTTCCTAGCACAAAACATGCTATGTCGAATAGGGATGGTGTCGGTTTATCACAATCTTCTACAAGAATTTTTATTCTGGTTTGTAGGTTAGCGATGCTTTTCAAATCAAGGTTGTACGGCTCCAACTTCTGTTTGTCCCCTGCGATGGCTGCCCCACAGAAGTATATGTCCTCCCGAGACAAGAAATCGTGAAGCTCACCTGGTATGGAGGGCGCGTGTATGATGTGGTACACCAAAACATCATCTTCCAGGCACAGCTGAAGGACAGCGGCGCGTTGGATCTTCCCAGTGGCACGCTCCGTGTACTCTGTGTCGAGACCGATGACATTCATCTCCACCTTTTGGAGGGAGTTGGATACATTGTTGATGCACTTCCGAACAACCCTTGGGTGGTCGGTGAGTGTGGCAACTATGCTCAACGAGCCTTCGATGAGGACATGTTGGACGCTAAAAACCTGCATCTCGATCTCTTTCGCCATTTGGAACCGCTGGATCGGAGGGCTATGGTTTGGAGAATTAGGATTAGATGGCTAATCTAAATGAAGAAGATGATTATTTATAGGGGCTTCGGAATTACTCCAGGAGGATGTGAAGAGGTAAAAACAATGTGAATGCAGTGTGGTTTGGATGCAAATGAAGATCAAGGAGTAGTGAAAAAGCCGAGGAAAATCGGTTCCCGATGGAGAAGTAAATGGGAGAAGTTATGTGCATGCATGAGGAGAGGTGCTGTGGTTTGACTGCTGCATGCAATGGATTGGACGGGCTCTTCGGTTGCCTTTTCTCTCTCCCACGCGCACAGAGTGGCCCACTTGCATGCTGCAGTTTATTGGCTAGAGTCGGGCTGCAGCTACTCATGCGTACGCTAATTAATGCTGTGAATGCGGGGCATGGAGGGAAATGGGCGCATGCAAAAGGGTATATACGCAGACTAATTAGAGAAATACTGAAAAAAGTTATGCGCAGAAAAAAGAGGACCAGAGGGAGTACTACTCATGTTCCTACTACGGTTGAGGAATATGCGGTTATCCTCAAAAAAGAAAAGTCCTTCTTCACGCTTCCGCATGCACGAGAATTTGGTTCCGCTCGCAATATGGATGATAGCTGGAGGATGAAGTGAACCCAGAGGCATGCTAGCACGGGAGTGTACTCATGTTCCTACTACTCCTACTAGTAGTACTAGTACAACTGTGGTACACTTGATGGTCAAAATACTATTATTCATCCGGTCCTCACAATGAAGTGACAAGACCCTGCGCCCGAGGTGACACCAGTCCAGGCAGCGTGTCCGGGTTACCAAAGTCGGCCTCACCTTGTGCACTGTGTAGTCACTGTCACCGCCGCTGTATAGCATGCCACGCCTCGTCTCCCTCTCCCCTAGCACCACTCCATCTCCATCTCCGTCTCGCCGGAGATCCTGAGGTCACTCTTCATTATCTCACTATGCCCCCGCATACCCTCGCCTCGCTCGCCTCCCCCAGTACCACTATTCCCTTGCTAGCCGGTCCAGCATCGACATCCTTCTCCCCCGTAAATCAAGCCCCCCAAAAAACCCCACCTTCCAAACTCCACCATGGCCGAACGTGAACCGCGCAGGATCCATATGAGCCGCGATTGGAGCTATCTCCCCAGTGACGTCCTCGACCTTTGTTGTTCGTGTATGGATATGTTGAGCGCCCTGCGGCTGGCTGCATGCTCGAGGGGCATGCACATGACCATCATTTAAGCGAGGCCTAAGCTTTTCAAGACACCTTGCTTGCTGCTATCTGGTCTTGCGAGATTGGCTCACCATGATACGGAGGCGTAATTGATGCCCCTCGACTTCAATCCGATCTCCATTAGCCGAAATTTGTTTGCAGGTATGTAGTGGGTCGCCGTACATCATTTCCCTCGACTTCGATCCGATCACCATCACCCGAAACTTCTTGGCAGGTATGTACTGGGTCGGCATGAACTCCCACTGGATGGCTACTGTCAGAGAAGACGGTAAAAAGTTGGTGCTCGTGAACTTCCAGACCTCGCATGAGATTATCCTTCCTCCGTTGGATTATATAGAGTATTACCATCGCGGTCCTAGTCATCTAGATTACCGCGTCAGTTGGACGGACCTTGTTTTGCAGAAGATTGTAATCTGCCAAGTGCCCACACGACATGCGGATTACGCAGACTTCAAGCTAATTGCCTTGTTCGACAAGGGACTCGCCTATCTTTACGCCGGTGCCTTCTTTAGATGGAGACAACTCAGCTCGCAGTGGATCGTCGTCAAAGCTGATACACACTTCTGTGATGCTATTGAACACAATGGCATCATCTACGCGATCGACAAAGCAGATGGCACCATGTATTGCTGGGACGGCGCGTGTAAGTTGTTTCCGTCTCATGTTAATGATGACGCCATGACACTGTTTGAACTTTTTGTGATGATTGGCATATCCCTGTTTGAGCAGAATTTGAGTAGAACTATGGCAATGTATTAGAGATGTCGTAAATCAGCTATATTTGGAATGAGTTAATTCATGCGATTGTGATCATGTCATTACAGCCAATTTGTACCCCTGAATAATCAAACGGTTAGGAATATATGGATATTCTCCTTATTTTAAAGTAATCTATATACTACTACTAAATATGAGTGTGTATCAACGGCCATGTTAGTTTCCTCATTTTCATGATGTAGAAACATGCACCACACTGTTGGTTTCATCTAACCATACATTAGGGAAGTAAATGTGCATATGGAGAACTCTATATTTGGAAGTAGTGAAATCCTGTAATGCTTACCATGTGTACATAACTATATTCGCCCTTCAGCAATCAATGGCTAGAATAATATCCTCACAAAAATTTTGCCCACAGAACACGATTATATAACAATGCATGGTCTGTTAGTTACCTTGAAGAATTTGTTTGTGAGGACAGAACATGATTCCATAACATGCATGACATGGTAGTTTCCTGTGAAGAATCGATTGCGAGATAACATGAGTATAACCATGCATGGCACTTCTATATTTTCGAACCAAGTATACATTTCCCTGTATTTTCCTCCCAGTTCCAACAAGGACATATCAATGCTGTTTCTTGCATTATCCTACTCATACTCTGAACAATGCTGATCTTACATTAACAATGCTTGTCCTTTTTGATATGATGCAGTGTCCCTACAGTTACTGCCCTTTGTAATCACACCACCTTTGCCAAAAACAGGGAAGCACAACTGGTTCCTCGCTCGATCAGACGACGCTAAAAGACGTATGATCATTCGGACACATGAGCCGAAAAAGTTATATTGCAAAAACCCCACTGTATACAAGCACCGTGAAATATGTGAGTATCCAGACAGTGGCTGTTACGTCTATGAGTAGGATACCGGCTTGTTGGGGCCTTCAGGATTTTTTAGTTGGAGGCGGGTAAACAACCTTGGTTCACACTCTCTGTTTCTCGGACTCAATTATCCGATTAACCAGGAGATCACCGTTGGCAAGGACCTTGATGGCAGAGAGGCTCTGTTTGCTATGGCAAACTGTGTCTGCACGGCGAGCCCTAGGAGTTCGGGAGCAAACTCCCCTGATTGTCAATGATACAGCCTGCAGCCAAAAGAAGGTGAGAATGACAAAGGCATCCGGATTAACTTTGATCCTTGGATATCTCAATTACGACAGGCAGTGATGTGGTTCAAGCCCTCAGGTTGATAGGTAATTGGGCTGTTGCGTCGAAAGGGTGGAGATCATTCGTCGCTGAAGCGGGGCTGCAAATTATGATGGTGTTGGATCATCTCTTCGAATGACTTTTTTGTCTTTGCTGCTTGTTCTGGATGGGTAGTTCTTTCTTTTGTTATGCATATTCCTTGTCATTTGGTCATCCTCGTCTATGTCACTCTTACTATGTAATAGTTGGCTCTGTTTAGAATGTCATTCCCATCTGGATCATGAGAGTCTGAGCGCTGCAGATGGGTGCATTTTGGTGGTGTAGCAAGACTTCTTATGAACTATCATGTCTTGCTGTTTATGTCAGTAGTAGTCACTAGTCAGTGTTTGAATGTTGTATATATCGTTGTTTCGAACTGTTTATTGTCTCCTACTGGTGGGCTAAATGAGGGCATCACCATTCTCTAGTGTTCAAAGTGTATCTCCTTTTTTCAAGTTATATAATTTGAGCTTAGTGTCTTTTCGATGATGTACACTTGTTTGGGCCAGTGAGGTGTCGTTGAATATGGGCCGAGTAGTAATGCAAGCCAAATAGGTCAATTATGACTCTCAGGCCAGGCTCTCAAAAGATCCTAAAAAAGGCCGGGCTCTCCAAAAAAGAAAGAATAAGGACTCTTAGGCCGACATGTGGGCGCCACCGGTGTTTTCGTGCGCTTGCGCGCCAAGAGCATATTGGCGCGTGTTCGAAATTCAAGCTACCTTTTCATCCCCAATCTCCTGCCCTCCCCCACCTCTGGAATCTCGATTCCTACTCCAGTTCCCCCAAATCCCCCTCCTGTACTCCCTGTACTCAAGCTCAGTATCATGTCACCGGTCAACGCGGATCTTCGAGCCGGAGATCCTGAGGTCCGTCCTGCCTTCGGTCGCTGCGTGCTGTCGCTCAACAGTGGCATGGCGGCGCTTGACGACCAGTTTGCCGACAAAGTGCTGATGGTAACCATCAACGGCGACCGGCCTCCCGTCTCGCCAGACGACCTTGTCAAAGCTCTTGGCATTGTGCACGACATCCAAATAAGTGACTTGCTCGTCGAAGTCTGTCCGCCACCGGCTGATTTCTTCATCAGGTTCCGGACAACTTTCGACTGCAGTCGTGTGTTCGAATCTTCCCAGCGTTTGTTCTGCGATGGCGCGCTGGTAAGCTTTGATTGGTGGCACCCAGGATGGGGCTCGGTGCCCTCTGAGCTTGAGTTTTTAACAAAGCTTACCTTCCACGGCATGCCTGGACGTGCTTGGAATAGCGAGTCCATGTATGAGCTTATCAACGACCTTGGAGGTGAGCTCGTAAGTATGTTTGTTCCTCCAGACAGCTGGGCTCTGACGGTTATGGCATGGATGAAGAAGCCGTCCACCATACCGAAGGTGATTGGTGTTGAGATACCGGTGCAGGAATCGGGGTTGTACTATTCGTCGCCACCAAGGCCGCCACGGACCACGTTAGGGATGTACCTGTATCGAGTGTTCGTGGATGTCGAAGAAGTGGTCAATCCATCAATCAAAGTCCTGCCGCCGCCGCTGGTGCCAGGGTCCGTCGACGACGTCCATTACAGGAGTCAACGTTAGACTTTCCCCATGTTGCTCGGAACGATGGATGGCACAGGGCCTACTCCATCGCGCGGCGGAGGCCACTGCTTATTTGGGAGAAGAGGCAGGGCTGGCTGCCTGGATGTGCTCTAATTTGAAGTAACAACTGAATCTTGTCAGATACTACTAGTTAAATCCGAGCTATGGGTGTGAAGCACTGATGTGCTAGTACATTTGATTGTGACCTGTTCTAATTTTGTACCTGAACTTTTTTTAGAAAGGGTTGTACGTCAACTTAATGTGCTAGCAGAACTTATTGTGTTGTCCGTCTGTTTTCTTTGCACAGCATTCAAGATATTTCCCTTTCATTGATAAAGAAGATGAACCATTATGTACGAATTTGTTGGTTTCAATATAGCCCTACCCGTAGCGATCCACTGCTTCCATCCTGATTGTGCCGCCTGCGTGAAATTTTTGTATGCAAGTTAAGTGTGCTATGATGTTCTATATGATTGTGTCAACTATATAAGTTTTTACTGAGCATCAGCAATGCATATGGCTGAAAGATGTATTTACGAGCATCGACCGATGGGTCTTTCTCTCTCTCTCTCTCTCTCTCACACACACACACACGCACACATGCACACACGCACAAGTGGGACCTGTTGAATTATTTCTTTGCTCGTGACAGCTTTTAATTAGGTTCCACTGTAATCTAACTTTTTTCTTAAGTTATTAATTGAGCTCAGTGACTTCAAAAAGTTGTACAGAAGCCTTGTTTGGGCCTTTCCGGCGTTGCTGAATGTGGGCTGAGTAGCCATGTTAGGTTGTACTGTACTACACATGCCTTTTTTTTCAACATCAGGAATGCAACTGGGCCGACAGTTGTACACAATATCCGGGTCAACTTGTTATTCTCCGCCCCGCTGGGCTGCAAACTTTCTTAGGAGGTATGCATTAGGCTTAACAAGAAAATGGACTTTAATAAATAATAAATGGGATGTAATTATAATAACTGGGCAGTAACTATAAAAAGATGCACCAAACGCGTAATTAGTTTAAAAAATATATTATTTTGGATTTTGAAAATTTTAATTTCATTACTTGTTGCGCGCGCAATATTTCGTTGGATTTTAACGTAATACAACTTTATTTTGAAAATATATTTAATCTGACTAGAAATTTCAGATAAAAATATTTGGGATCCCATAAAAATGTGGGATTTTTTTTCTGAATTCTGTTTTGAGCGGTTCGTTGAAATTATTAATCGTTGTCCTAGCTAGAAAATGGGCTGTCCTTTTACAAACTATAAATGGGCTGTAGTAAATTCCATTAGAATTAAAAAATGGGCTGTACATTCTTACAAATCGCAAATGGGCTATATTTTCTCTGCCACACACTTGTGGGCCTTCTAAGTTGACGCGTCCCCTAAAAAAACTAAGTTGACGCGTATGCAAGGCTTTGTCAACAACACACCGTTCTGGCAGCTATGGCCGTTGGATGTCCATCCAACGGATGTCGTGCTTCTTCTTCAATCTCGGATATTCTTGCTTCAGCCACCCAAAAAATGATTCCTCCCCCTGACATCTGGGGCGCACCGTTTCGGAGGCTGACCAGTGGGCCTACTAAGTTGATGCGTACCAAGGGCTTTGTCAACTTAGTCAATATAAACGATTCTAGCTGCAGTGACCGTACGATGTCCATCCAATGGCCGTAGTGCTTCTTCAACCTTTGGTCTTCTTGCTCCAGCCGCCCAAAGCAGCGCCGGTCGTGCCGCGTGCTCCTGCCTCCCGTGGCCGGCTGTGATGCCACGGAGGCCTCACCGCCCCTACTACTCCCACCGCTGGCCAGGCCATCTCTCTACTCACCCACACCCCCTGTTATTCTGCGGTGACGGCAGCCTCACACCGCAGCCGAACCAGTGAACCCTCGTACTCCTCTCCGCGCGGGCTTCCACTGCCGTGTCTTCCCCGGATCCGCGTCGTCCCCTTCCTAGGCTTCGCCGTCGTCCACCGCCCTGGTGCTCTCGGTGCGGCGTGGTCAACGTGGTCAAGGAACGGCTTCCATCGGACATGGACTGTACGTGGAGAGGCTGACAGCTGGGTCCATGACGGTAGCAAGGAAGTGCCTCCTTATTATGCAGAAAATAATGATTCCTCCACCTGATAGCAGGGACCCACCGGACGGGCCATCGTATTTTGTGAAAAAAACGTTTCCCCCCTGATTGCTGGGACCCACCAGACGGGCCACCGTATTGCGCGAAAAAAACGTTCCCCCCGTTGTCCGCTCGTACCCACCGGAAGTGCCTCCTTATTACGTACAAAAAGAATGAATACTCCCCATGCTGGTTGGGACCCACCTTGGTGGGAGGCTGACTTGTGGGCCTACTAAGTTGACGGGGATGGAGTGCTTTGTCAACTTAGTCAATATGAACGATTCTAGCTTCAGTGACCGTACGATGTCCATCCAATGGCCGTAGTGCTTCTTCAACCTCTGGTCTTGTTGCTCCAGCCGCCCAAAGCAGCGCCGGTCGTGCCGCATTCTCCTACCTCTCGTGGCCGGTTGTGCTGCCGCGGAGGCCTCACCGCCCCCTACTATTCCACACCGCTGGCCAGGCCATCCCTCTACTCACCCACACCCCCTGTTATTCTGCGGCGACGACAGCCTCACACCGCAGTGAATAAGTGAACCCTCGTACTCCTCTACGCGTGGGCATCCACTGCCGCGTCTTCCCCGGCTCCGCGACGTCCCCTTCCTAGGCCTCGCCGTCGTCCACCGCCCTGGTGCTCTCGGCGCGGCGTGGTCAATGTGGTCAAGGAACAGCTTCCATCGGACGTGGACTGTACGTGGAGAGGCTGACAGCTAGGTCCACGGCCGCAGCAAGGAAGTGCCTCCTTATTACGCGCAAAATAATTATTCCTCCACCTGACAGCGGGGACCCACCGGACGGGCCACCGTATTTCGCGAAAAGAACATTTCCCCCTGACTGCTGGGACCCACCAGCTACATCTTCGCACGCAAGGAAGTGCGTCCGGGCAAAAAAAAAAACGATTCACCCCCCTGACTGCTGGGACCCACCAGCTACATCTTCGCAGGCAAGGAAGTGCCTGACAGTCGGGACCCACCTGGTCGAAGCGTACGTAGCGTTGTCATTCTGGTCGCGAACGTGTACGTACATACTGGTCGATGTAGAGGCGCGCACGTGTCGTAGTAGAGGCGCGCACGTAGCATGTACACGTACGTACAACGGCCAGTGTGCAAGAAAGAAAATACGGCCACGTACGTACATACGGGCAGGGTCTCGAACGCCTACTCGCGCATACGTACGGCCAGGGCTCATGTACATGGCTGGGTCGGATCGGAGAAACAGCGTCGTCGTCGTGTTCATGGGGATCCGACCGGCTGGGTCGGAACGGAGTGCGTCATCGTGTTCATCGGGAGGGCTTGGACGGAACAGCCGATGGAAACGAGGCCTGGCGTACCGCAAAACGGAGGAAACGGCCTTGTGTTCGACCGGCCACGTTTGAAACAGGATCCTGTTCATCGGGAGGGGTCTGGCGTACCGCAAAACGGAGGAAACGGACCTCCTACGGTCGAAACGGGGGTCCTGTTGATCGGGAGGGGTGTGGCGTACCGCAAAACGGAGGAAACGGACTTGTGTTGGAGCGCTACGGTCGAAACGGGGGTCCTGTTCATCGGGAGGGGTGTGGCGTACCGCAAAACGGGACTCCATGGGATACTGTTCATCTCCACCGTCGACCCCCTCCAGCCTCCACGGGCTACTGTTCATCGACCATCGACCTCCTCCAGCCTCCACATGCGACTGTTCATCCACGGGCTCCTGTTCATCCAGCCTCTACCGCGCGCTACTCCACCGGCTACTGTTCAACCAGCCCTCTCCACGGGCTCCTGTTCAACCACCCCTCCACGGGCTCCTGTTCATCCTGCCCTCCACCGTCTACGGTTCATCCTGCCCTCCACAGGGTGGTCTTGTTCATCCTGCCCTCCACGGGGTCCTATTCATCCAGCCCCAACCGGCTCAAACGATCGGGGTACTATTCATCCAGAGGCAACACCACAGGGTCCTGTTCATTCACCCCCACCGGGAACTGTTCATCCAAACCACCCTAGCAACGCTCACTGTTCATCCAGAGGCAACGCCACGGGGTCCTGTTCATCCACCCCCACCAGGAACTGTTCATCCAAACCCCCCCGCAACGCTCACTTTTCATCCAGAGGCAGCATCGATCGGCTTCAGATAGCAACAGTAGCGAAGGAATCGCTCGATCGGGTTCAGTTAACAGCCATCGATCGATCGCTCGGGTTTAGTAATGCGTAGCCTGCAGTGCAATCGCTCGGGTTCAGTTAGAGCCCAATGCCTCGCTCGGGTTCAGTTAGAGCCCAACAACTCGCACCCACGCGCGTGCGTGTACGAGAGAAACGCGCATCGCTCGGCCCCGACCACCCACCGTAACCGGGAACACCCCGATATTTTCCTCGCCCTCACTTCTACCACGGATTTTCCATCATGGACGACCCAAAGAATGTCATGCAGCTGCGTCTCCGGCCCGCCCAGGACGAAAAGCCCATTTTCTGTCATGATTTTTTTCCATAGAAGTAGGACCCCACCACATCTATGATGATATCGTGTTTTGTCACAATTATCGTCATAGAAGTGTCATAAGTATGAGAGAATTTTTTCGTTCGGCCCAAAATGTCATGGATGTGTCTTTTTTTGTAGTGTTAGCCTTTTTCATTTATAGTTGTTTGTACTCAAACAAGTTTATGCTTCCGTTGCTTGTATGCTTTGTGTGTTGGGTCATGTGACCCCTGTTTGTAATAACCATGTTATGTTAGGATCTTTTGAGCCTTAAATACCACTTGAGTTGTAGAGTTATGTTGTGATGTCATGTTGTACAACACGTACTTGCATGTTATGCGTACATGTAATATGTATTTCTATGTGTGGGGTTAGGCACCTAGTTGTATGCCTATGGTAGCCTTCCTTACAGGGAAATGCCTCTCTGTGCTTCCGCTGAGCCTTGGTAGTTCGCTACTGCTCCAGACACATTGATTGACTGACATGTATCCTTGTTTGCTCTTGTGTCTGTCCCTATGGAGAAATGTCACACGGTGTTTACTATAGTCCTTGTAGCTTTGCTATGACTTGGTTACACTCGCTGCTGGCCGACACATGCATTGTTCGGTTACCTATGTCTGTCCCTATACGATTGTGCCACCTTGGTCTATAACAAATCATGTCGATCCTGGTTCTTTGTCATATGGTTGCTAGCATATAAGCCAGAGACAGAAGGCGCAAACGGTCCGGCTAAGGTAAGATGGCAGCCATGTGAACCGTGCGTGAGTCTCAGGGTACTTATATGGTCTGATACAACTAGATCTATGTGCCCTATAATCTCAGGCTGTATAGATGCTCAAGCACTTCCGACAAGCATGTGTTGAGATATGATGGATCATGCTAATATCTCTGATCCGGTTGATTTCGATTAGAAGCATTGAAAACTTCCTAAAAAAAGTCAGAGCTTGGAGTATTGTTTGTCTAGCCTCTAGAATACTTCACTATGGCCTTTCAAGCATTGTTCGTTGTTGCTCTGTGCTTGCTTACTAATCAACTCATCAGTCTTTTGAGACTTGGATAGTTGTCATTTTGAGGAGCTTGCTTTCATGTATCTTGCCAAAGCAACACCCATGAAAAGTTAATCGTGATGTAGCAACTTGTGGAATTGTACTCTAGGCTGAAGAGTTTTGTTTAGAGGATGTTTGTCGTTTACAGTTCCTATCCCTCAGTAAAGTCATGTATGGCTATTCCAGTTTTACAACTAGTCGTTATTGCGGCTTTACAACTAGCCAGCTTAGGTGCTAGGAGATATATGGCATACTCTCAACTATATCATAAAACATATATGATGTACTTGATTATGTAGTATAAGACCGGCTCAGTTAGTGTGTAAAACTCTGCCTACTGATCAACAATAAAAAGATTTGTCGAATGAAATGTTTCTTTTGATTATCTTATTCTGGGCATTCCTGTTTTTAGAGCTGATAGCAAAATATTTCAGATAAGATCCTCTTAATTTCTGATAGTGAATAACTATAAATGAATCCAGTCACATTTCTCTGTTATGCTTATTGATACAAGCTTTGGATTATTGGACCACAACTATTTTACCTCCGGCAATGCCATTGGGGCGTCAACTCTTTATATTTTGCTATATATATATATATATATATATATATATATATATATATATATAAATATATAATTTCCCTAAAGTTTCTACTCTACTGTAGTTTTCTAATCAGGAACTAATTGGTGTTTTATTTATAAGTAGCACTTTTTATACAACTCTGACCTCTACTCTTTTTGTTGGCACAAATTATCATCCTTCACGTACGATGTTACACATTATACTATTTGAGCATTGCGCATTGCTTCATTTGGTTGAGCTAGGTAACAAAGGACTTCCAGGTTCAATTGAAACCCAACTCTGACGACATGGTAGATACAAATTGCATTGGGATTTAGATCTTTCCCATTTGGAGTTGAACTATTTGTCATGCCTCTCATTGTTCCCTCATTTCTATTACCCTCCTCTTGAAATTTAAAATGGTGAGCTAACATCATGTTCATCTATGAAGAATGTAGGAGTGTAACGTCTTCCAGTACCCAGATGTAAAATTGATGATGAATGAACAAAGTTGCTTCACTTGGAATAACAAATATAAACACATTTCTGGTTACATTTTGTGCCATTTTCATTTATACATAGTCTATCTCTGTCGATGTTGGTTGAGTCCATCTATTAAACCGATACTTATGATTTAAGTCCACATGAAAACTGACTTGAAATAAGTGATTTTCCATGGTCAAACAAATATTTACGGCGAGTTGTATATGGATGTACCCACGCAACGCGCGGGGAAATCATCTAGTTTCTATCATAGTACTAGAAAGACCTCGCGGTGCGGCAAGCCGGCATCCAAGGGGGCATGGAGTGTGCTAGCTATTAATAGCAAAAACACACTGACATCTCGTGTGGGAAGCTAGTATGTAGAACACGAACCATGCAATGATTAACAATAGCGATAACATAATCATGAAAAACATCATAAAGAAATATGATATGTTTAGGAGGGTGCAACCGGCTGAACAATCACTGCCCCGTAGCCGAATGGATGATGTGTTATTGCCTCCACAAGCAAATGGATGATGTGCTATAGGGACCAATAGCCAACTGACAATGTTACATCGGCAACACATTTTAGAACAAAAATTCATAAGCGATGCCGTTTGTTTGACCGCTAAAATATACAGTGGTTGTTTTGACCATTTGTTAAATTGACGCGTGTCCGAGGCCTCTGAATCTCCTTTCAACAAGTCGACTGACCCAGTTCCCTCTCCCATTGCAGTGCGTGAGGCATCCCACACCGGTGACGAGCTCCTCTCAGCTGCTCATCTCTCCCTAATCCTGTGATCCGCCCCCAGCCACTCTTCTCCTTCCCCTTTCTCTCGGCTGCTCTATCCCTGGAGCAATTACTGCTTTCCTATTTGTTATAAGAGTGTTTGTCTAGGTTGACGTCCGTCAATTAACAATTTGTCATCTAGTTTCTAGAGAGCATTTTTTTGGGGGTTTCCCATTCTAATCTTGTTTGTGAGAAAAACCATACAATTTTAAAATGTTCACCAATCTTAAAAATGTTCACAATTTAGAAAATACTACTCCCTCCTTTCTGGTTTATAGGGCTCAAATCTGAAATCGCATCAACCAAGGCATTTTGTGAGTGGAGTAATGTATCTTGTACTTTACAAAACTACCCCAATTAAACTCATGCATTAATTTGGATTAATTGCAACGCATGCATGCTTGGCCGCTAGATGAGTAGGAACATTACATGCATTGGTGTGTTCCTTTTTAATGTTTGCATCCAAAGATTTAAGGTGCCTTGGAAACTAAAAATGAGATGGAGATGAGCCCTTTAAATTGGAAAAACAAAAAAAGTTGAGATAAGCCCTATAAACCGGAAAGGAGGGAGTAGTGAATTTTAAAAAAATTCTTTTGCAGGTGAAATTCATAGCTTCAAAAAATGTTTGTGAATTTGAAAAGATGTTCACGAAATAAAAAAATTCACTAATTTGGAAAAAGGTTTGCGTATTAAAAAAAATTGAATTCAAAACATGTACATGAATTAAAAAACACATGATTTTTTAAATAATTAGTCAATTTAAAAATATTCATCAATTTTTTTTAAAAATGTCCATGAATCTAAAAAGTGTTCGTGAATTCATAATTAGTCAGGGGAATTCTCTTTCCTTCCTTTTTTAATTCATCTCTTGCTCGGCCGCTGGCCCTCTGCAATCTTCTCTGACAAGTGCATGGACGCAAACTACTACTAATTGATTACTAGTTTTGCAACACTGTATCTTAGATTTGGTACGTGGATTCTAGTAATCTGAGTACTACTATTCCACTTAAAGGTGAAGATCGGTATATCTTTAATACTTGTTGATACTGGTCTGTACGGACCGCTTCCTCTTATTCGCTTCGGTCTGCTATGGTCATCGGAATCAAACAGGTTCTATTTTTCTTAGCTATTGTTTAAGAACACAAGTTATTACACGCAGAATATTTTCTGTTGGTTTGTACTGCATTGTTTTTGCAGAGATATCCAACCGTGCTTAACGCCTGGCCGGCCTCTCTTCGTCACCTTGGCCAGCCGACCTGTGTTGACATCTCCCAGCAAGGATGTCACCAGGAGATTTCCGGCCTACGCGTCGGAACTTTGTCGAAATGACCTTGGCGCTCGGGCCATACTTCTTTAATTATTTATTTCACTTAAATTAACATTGGGGGGGGGGGGAATTATTGCTCGGGCCAGTGTTATTTTCTTCACACAGGTTAGCTATCTTTTGGCCACAAGGTCACCCCGCGAGTTCATGTTTCATCATGCTGCCACTATGTTACATCGGCGTCGTTGTTCCACGCACCCTGAACCGCCGTGGAAAGTCCAGAAGAAGCGTGTGCGGACAGCTAGCCGACGTGTAAGGCAATCCGGCAGGGGCGATCCAACCGAGGAGTACGGCTGCGAACAGTCCACGCAGGCCAGTGCCCATAGCTGACACAAATTCATCTATGTGGCAACCCACAGGGAGAACGATCTTTCCCTCTTTCTTCTGTTATTTTATTAAGTATAAAGGCAATCTATGCTTTTCAATTCTAATCTGTCTCCCGTGCACTTTTCCATATACTAGATTGATTCGACCATGCATTAAAAGTAGAATTATACTAGCACTTGCTAATACTTGCGTGGGATGCTAGACCTTCTGCGCCATATTTGATTGCGATCTGATGTTGGTTGGTACATCGTCTGCCGATTGCCTCATGAATCATCAGGTGCCATTATTCCAGTTAATTATTCTGTACGGATTATTTGTTCAGAATATATCCGTTTTGCTGGTGTACTTTGTTTTTTGTACACAGATTGCTGTGGCCGACATCTCTCGACGATCCGATATGTTGTTGTTAACAGCGGCCGCGCCATACCGTCGCCTCCGCGGCGCACGCGGGCAAATTCCGATCGCTGGAAAACTATTACTAGATGCAAATCCATGAACACCTGCATGTGTCTCTTCGGACTGCTATAATTAATTAGACAATTTCCGTCCACAGTTCGGCCAACACCGCATCTAGAGCTCGGACCGCCTTGCAAATTTTGGCCCTGTCGCGCCTTCACTGCATCATGCCGACACCCTGCATCGACGTAATCGACTTTGACTGCATCACGTAGTCATTTCGGCAAGCCGACGTCGTCGTCCCAATCGGCATAAATCGGCTCGCGTGATCACCTCGTTGGTCGAATTGCCATACCGACATGTTCGGTCGCCTCGGGGACTTCGGCATCATTGAGAGAGCTCTACCTCATCAAGTGTTCGGCACACGGGCCATATTTGTTTTATTAACTTTGCATAAATTATTAATTATGCAATGATTTTTTAATTTATTATTATTACTATTATCTCCGGCGTGCACTATTTTTTGTGCGCAGGTAAATGATCCGGGTTGGGCAGCTGTCACCTCGGCGTACCGATGTACCATGTCACCTCGGCTGGACCAGGGGCTTCGTCAACACTTCATTAACCCACGCCGGGGACTTCCGCGTCATACCGCCGGCCTGCTCCATCGCCTCAGTCGGACTGGGGGTTACACCGCCATATTGGTAGTGCTATGTCGCCACTTCGGAGTGCCGAGCTCTTCGCTCCGCCACCTCGGAACCGGCTTGGGGGCTGGGACCTCGTTCCGCCGTAAGCTCGGACCGCGCATCGACACCGAGCACATTAACCAGCTAAGTCGCTTCCATGCTCAGTTTTTTTAGCTCTTGTTTGGTTCGACCAAACATTATATTTGTGTCAATAACTTAGTTTGTCAACAAACATTGTTTGTTAAAAACACTTCCTTTCCCATATTAACTGGGGGCTTCCTTTATGAAGCCTTTCCTCTTGCATATGATTATACTTGTATGGCTTCTTTCCTTGTTCGTGTATTACGTCACAATATGCACCATGTTGACTTAAGTGTTCTGCAAGCTGGGTTGCCTTGCTCCTGTGTTTACCCTTACGTTCCCGATTGTTCGGCTAGGGAGTAAAGGGAGCACCTCTGCGATTGTCACGATCGGGTCATCCGAGCTCGGACCTCAGACTGGATGAAGCCGAAAGCTAGCGCTCTTATTGTTTTCAATCATGGTCGGCACACAACGGAACTCATGAGTACAAAAAATCTTTTGCACAAGTCTCATAGTAACAATGAGCAACCGAAGAAAGGTATCGGTGGGGGTACTATTTTCTTTGAAGATGCTTCTTACACTTCATCAGTAATATAGCATAAGTTCCCTGAGCGCGCTTTGTCTGTTACAACCTTCTGGCCTGATTGCCTGGTCATCGGAAACACCGTCAATATTCTCGACAGGTGGAGTACATAACACTTTTCGGCCCTTGACCGAAGAGGGAGAAGCCGACGGTCGGTTAAGACGCGTTTAAAGTTCGGGTGAAGATGGATTTGATATAAGTACTTCGGTACATACAATCATTATACATAAAATTCTTTTCCCAAATCACTTGGGGGCTCTTATTTATATGAGCTGTTTTATAATAAGTGTTCTTCTTCTTAGTCGTTGCAAAGTCTTTTTCTATCACTCCTTTTTTCGACGCGAGTGTGTGGTCAATAGCCGAGGAGCCTAATTTCTCTCTCAAAGCCGCTAGAGTTTAGTTTGCTAAACTAGCCTAACGAGAAGTACTCCGCCTTCGGGATAGGAGGTTCAAGCCATAGGCTGACCCGCTTGAAGTCTTGAGATAGGATGTGTCATGTTAAAGCACGACAGAAGCACAATTTTCTTTTCTAAGACCAATTTTCGGATTGGCCCCGAACACTCGATCTAGTTCGGACGTCAAGTTTTTACTGAAGTTTTTTGGTTTTCCAAGCCTATGACACTTTTAAACTATTTGTGTGTTTCCAGCATAAGTCTCGTAGTGCAACGCCAGACACGTTTAGAGATCCAGCAAAAACATTCTCGGATATTGCTATATATGCATCGGTTTCGAATTGTGTCTTCGGTCAATAGTTAGGTTGCCCGGCTCCTGTGCTTGCCTCCTAGGTTCCACTTTGTACTAAGTGTGCAAAGGGAGAACCATTGCGATTGTGCTTCCAGCTCGCATGGTTAAAGCGCCTCAGTGGAGAAAGCCGAAAACTGACTGTCTCAATAAGCGCAAACTGGTCAGCGATCCGATGACTGTGTTAAACTATAAGATCGATAGAGGTCACCCCGTGTTAAATGAAGGGCTGTTCATCACATTGGACGAAGTGTTTACGGCTTGACCTCAGCTATCGCCGAACACTAACCGAGGGCTAGTAACCTGCCTGCCAACTTTAAGCTCCTATGACTAGGTGAAAGTTATAAAGCCCGCATATCTGATTGCCTCGTTTCCGCTAACACAACCGCCATTGGGCACCGAGACGTCGGCTAAGGGTTGTTTTGTTGTTGTGGAAACACCCTGCGTAACATCTACAAAGGGGCCGAAGCCGACGATGGGCTACTTTCAAATGCTAAACGGTTGCAACGGAGTCAAAATAAACATATCCTTAGCGTTTGTATTCAATATACGAACGTTGCCTTCCATAATTCTCGTTATAAAGCCATAAATATGCATCCATTTGACTTAAGATTTCTGCCAAGCTGGGTTGCCTGGATCCTGTGCTTACCCCTACGTTCCCGATTATTCAGCTAGGCGGTAAAGGGAGCACCTCTATGATTGTTACTACCGGGTCATCCGAGTTAGTACCTCAGACGGGGTGAAGCCGAAAGCTAGCAATCTTAAAGGATCACATTGGTCGGCAACGACGGAAGTGAAAATTTTGGTTCATTAATACCATAGAGTTCGGGAACTTCTCCCGACCTAAATCCTCAATATTTTCCTCCAACATCGATCGGAGGTGAGGTTTCATGATCATGATAAGCATGACGACCCAAAGAAAGGAACCGATAGCGGGACTATTTTCTTTGGAAGATGTTTCTTACATTAAAAAGTAATATAACATATCTCTCCGTGTAACTTTGTTTATAAAACCGTATGGCCGGATTGCCTTGTTTGTCGTAAATCTTTGCCCTCATAAAGGCTTTATAAAGTAGGACAAACACTCCTCGGCTACTGGCCGAGGAGGTGGAAGCCGATGGTCGGTCAACAAAGTTTTGTACAATGCGGACCCGAGCACTAATGATGTAAAGTACTTGGATACATAGAATCATTACAAATAAAAATTGCGAGTACAGTCCATTTACCGCAACCCATCTTTTAAACCCCTTGGGGCCGACCTTGGCGAGCCCAGCTTTCGCTGGCTCTAGCTCCCTTAAGAGATCTTTATTCTCTTTTCAAAAAGTTAATTATGCATTTTTTTGTCAAACGGACATCGATCCTTAATTCGGCCACCCGTGCCCACATTAAGGCCCGGGGGCTACTGGGCTTCGCGCTCATTATTTATAAATATTAAAGGGGCACATCGATCCCCTGATCTGGTGTTACCACCCGACCAGTGGCTCGGGGGCTACTGCGTTGCCTATTTAATGCATACAATTCAAATTGCTCAGTGTTCGGCATGACCGAACTATGGACAAGCGCGTCTTCGGACAACAATAAGTACCATCTGAGACTTATCCGGCATCAAGCTAATATATCACGGCGACTTCTCACGACCCTCTCTCAGGGGGCCCGTCCGCCGATCACTATTACCTCTAATATAATACAGTGTGTTTCTATTCCTATGTATGCTGCCGAGCTAGGAGTTCATCCTCAGGCCGATTTCACAACCTGAGTCTCAGGAGCTACTAGGATCAGCAGTTTCATATTTTCCTTCAGGTGCATCTCGGATTTCAGGCCGACAGATACCTTGAGGGCTACTGGCAATACATCTCGTCAGCACATAAATTTACCCGCATCGGAGAAGAAATCCGCAAACAATCAGCCCATGACCGAGGTGCTGAACCACCTCGAAAGCATTTCGGGATATAGCTCGGATGCAAGTGGCTAGCTCAGTAGAGGGCATTTCTGGCATTAAGCACGGATAAACTCCTTCAACTTTTTTTTGAACCAAGGTGATCTGTGACACCTCGGATATAGTCCGGCATTGGAGCTCGGATACAGTCCGGCGTTGGAGCTTGGACATAGTCCGGCGTTGGAGCTCGGATACAGTTCGGCGCTGGAGTTCAAATACATTCCGGCGTTGGAGCTCGGAAGCGGTCCGGCGTTGGTGCTCGGCTGCAAAAGATACCTCGAATGCAGTCCGGCGTTGGAGCTCGGATGCAAGAGGACACTGCCGCATGACAAACACTTCAAACCCGAGGTGTGGCATTAAAATAACAAGACATTGATAAAGTCTGATAACTTAAAGTGGCTCCTCGGATACCCAACGTGTAAACTCTTCGGATTCACTTCGTCGATCCTCAAGATCAAAGATGAGAAGATTTGTTGAACCAGTTTTCAAGACCGACGACCAAAGATGAAGAACTGTTCGGAAGAATCGAGGAGCGTCCCCAACTTGAAGACCGGTTCAGGGGGCTACTGACGGTGTCCTGGACTAGGGCGTACTCACCACGTCATCTCCTGACCAGCTGGATCGGGCCGAGGACCCCCATGGCGGTTCACTATTGGGCCAGTTCGGACAACGCATGCCGCATACAAGGAAGACTCCACCAGACTTGGTGCCCAAGACAAGGACTCTCCCAAACCCTAGGCCTCTGGTGTGTTATATAAACCGAGGCCAGGCTAGTCAATAGATATCGAATATTCATTAGATCAATCTCGTGGTAGACACAGGTACTCTGTACTACACCCCATATGAATATAATCAAAATCAGGATGTAGGGTTTTACCTCCATCAAGAGGGCCCGGACCTGGGTAAAATCCTGTGTCCATGTTACCATCACTCCAAGACGCCTGGCTTAGGACCCATACTACGAGATATGCCGGATTGTACTAGCAAAACTTATCAAGAGCTGGATGAGCCAGCTTTGCTTGTAGCCCAAGTAAAGTTGCCGCGTGTGTTTGAAATCCGACCGTTGGACACGTGTCGGTTCCTTAGTGACCCAGGGTCATGACATATCAGGTCGGGTTGCCTCCTGGCTATAAATAGCCCACCCCCTACACCATAAACTGGTGGCTGCTCAGAGTTAGTGCACGGCTTTTGTCGTTTGAGAGCAACCCACCTCCGAAGCATTTGAGAGAGAGAGAGAGATCCTTGCGAGGACAAAGCCCAAAACACCCAGAGCCAAAAAGTGTTAGGCATCACTGAAGTATTTCTGTGCGCGTGACCTGAAGACTTGTTACACTTGAGGACTGTGTATCCTCCAGCCGGTTAGGCATCGCGTTCTGAGCATCCAAGAGTCATTGTGGATTGCCGGTGAACGAAGTCTGTGAAGGTTTGGAAGTCTACCTTAAAGACTTATCAGAGTGATTGGGCGAGGACTGGGTGTCCTTATCTCAAGGGGAATAAGGTGAAGACACGGTCTTCTGAGTTAAATCTCAGCCTCCCTAACCAAACATATAGTTGTCACAGCAACTGGAACTGGTCTACCAAATCCTTGTCTTCACCAAGCAACTTGTTCTATCCCCCACTTCCCTTTACTTTACAGTTTGTCTTCGTGAAGTCATTGCTTACTTGTCTGATCTATTTGACTTCACTGAGTGAAGACTATTTCCTGTTTGGCTTCATACTGTCTTCCATCCTGATCCATACTACCTAGCTGCTGATAGTCTTTGTGCTTTCACTATATTGCTTACTTGACTGTGGCTTGTCTAGTGTAGTCTATCTTTCGCTACATATCAATAGGCTCATTTCTATTGTTTGTCTTCAAAGACCTCGTGTTTTGAAGACTTTCATAAAAATCGCCTATTCACCCCCCTCTAGTTGATAACTAGCACTTTTAATTGGTATCAGAGCAAGGTGCTCCTTTGTTCTGTGTGATTCGGTTTAGCCACATGGAGTTTTAGCTATGTCGACTGCAGGGATAATCAACGTCTCTGCTGCGTGCCCCATTTTTGATGGTCATGATTATCCCAAATGGAAGGCTATGATGAGAAAGCGCCTCCTTGCGGTGAACAGTGAGCTTTGGACCGTCACGGAGATTGGTCTCACCGATTTATGCAAGATGGCGAATGCTGACGACATTCACAAGTACACTCTACTGGATATCAAGGCGAAGGATATGCCTGTCCAGAGACGAGTTTAGGCGCATCATGCATCTCTGCAATGCAAAGATCATATGGGACCGGATCTCTGATGTTTATGAAGGTCATGGAACACGTCAGGACCCCTGGTTCCACGAATTCAAAGATTTTCTTAAAACAATGACTCCCGAACCCGAGCCATCTTCTCCGACCTACTGCTTCATGGCACGTGGTGCCAAGGTAAACTCATGCGATGCTTACTTTCAAACATCCAGTGAAGATGACTCTGAATGTGAATCCAAACCTAGCTATTAGACACTTGCTAAAATTGCAACTGAACAACAAACTGCTATGGAACATATTCAAAAGTTGCTAGACAAAAGTGATGATCTGTTGGACGCGGAAATGAATCGAACTCAGTCCTTAATTGAAGACATTAAAAATCTTCACGTTTAGTATGAGGAACTTGAAAGTCGTCATGAAACACTCTCAGCTACTCATGAGAAGCTTTCCTATGATTATCTTCAGAGGAAGCAAGAACTTGAGAATCTAGGAGCGTCTCATGAAGATCTTCAAAAGGAGAACGATTCACTTCGCACTCAACAGATCAGTTCCACTCAGGAAGACTTTGAGCCACCCTATTTAAAATGGCTTGAGCGTGATAATCTTGTCTCTATTGCTCAATGTTCTACTGCTGCTACTGTTGCAATATCTTCAACTGCTGATGTGGTTTCTAACCCCTCGTCTGAGGATACCACTACTATATATTGTTGATGAGAATGCTAGGTTGAAGACATTGCTTCAAACAGGGATGTACAAAAGCCTCAAAGGCATCTGACACTATGTGATGTCCTCAAGAAACAGATTCTGAACCGAAACCCTAGGAAAGAGGGTGTTGGGTTCAAGAGAAAAATGAATGTTGATGGTTCATACTGGAAACCTGAGCAGTACCCCAAAACCACATGGGTTGCTGCAAAGGGACCTTCAGTGGATCCATCTACCTTATCTGGCTTCACTTGTGCTAACCCTATTATCATTGATGAATCCTTTGATGCAAACTATAAGCTGTTTAAGAATCAGAATGGTGAAGTGTTTGCAAGGTATATTGGTACTAACTGCAGGAATGAACCACCCTTGAAAAAGATCTGGGTGCCCAAGAGTTGTCTTGAGAAGCTTCCTGTGAATGTCATCATGACACCACCAGGGAAGAAGACAAACCCCAGACCAAAGGCTTCATATGGTCCAAAGGCTTCATACAGACAGAGGACCCACCAGGGTCACCCTAACGCCAATGTTTTGCGGGAAACCATACTCAGTCTTATGAATATGAGCGTGTTTCATCAAACCGCTATGTTCATAAAACCAAGAACTTTTCTGCTTATTCTTATGAGTATTATTCACCTCATGCAAGGCTATTTGCTAGGGCTCCAAAGCCAAAATTCTCAGATGCTGCACTTAGACTCATTGCTTCTAAGCCACCCCTGAAGATGTGGGTGGTTAAGAAGAACTAACTCTCTTTTGTAGGGAAAGGTCTCCAGCCGGAAATCAAAGGCTTCTGATGCTTATGCTGGGGACCTAAAACATCTTGTGGGACACAAGATAAAATGCCAAAATAGTCTTACTATGTATTTCGTCCCAGGGTTTCTAGACAAACATCCTATCTACCCTAACAAGGATCTAAACTCTAATAGTATGCTCGTTCATCAAATGTTTATGCTTCACAATACTCTTGGTGAAGCCTATCCCACTAACTGCATTGTAGGGTACGACTCCGAAGGCTACTGAGTGGATTATGGACAGTGGATGCTCTAGCCACATGACTGGTGATCGAAGTCTTCTTATGGATTCAACCCTACGACCATCTGACAAAAGTCACATCACATTCGCTGACACTATCGTTTATGGGTTAGGCATTAGAGACAACCGCATTCACTTTAAATAGGGCACCATGCAATTCCGTTGAGACGACATCGTATGAACTATGGTTTAGAAAAACCTAAGCTGTCGTTTCTTAAAAGTTTGGGGCTGCGACGCTTATGTGAAAAAGTTTCAGGCTGATAAGCTCGAACCCAAAGCAGATAAATGCATCTTCATAGAATACCCAAAACAGTTGGGTATACCTCCTATTTCAGATCCAGAAGCAAAGTGATTGTTTCTAGAAACAGGTCCTTTCTCAAGGAAAAGTTTCTCTCGAAAGAATTGAGTGGGAGGATGGTGGAGACTTGATGAGGTTATTGAACCGTCACTTCAACTAGTGTGTAGTAGGGCACAGGAAGTTGTTCCTGTGGCACCTAGACCAATTGAAGTGGAAGCTTATGATAGTGATCATGAAACTTCGGATCAAGTCACTACCAAACCTCGTAGGTCGACAAGGACGCGTACTACTTCAGAGTGGTACGTAATCCTGTCTTGGAAGTCATGTTGCAGGACAACAATGAACCTACGAGCTATGGAGAAGCGATCGTGGGCCCGGATTCCGACGAATGGCTCGAGGCCATAAAATCCGAGAGAGGATCCATGTATAAAAACAAAGTATAGACTTTGGAAGAACTACTTGATGGTCGTAAGGCTGTTGGGTGTAGATGGATTTTAAAAGGAAGACGGACAATGATGGTAAGTGTCACCATTAAGAAAGCTCGACTTGTCGTTAAGATGTTTTCTGACAAGTTCAAGGAGTTGACTACGATGAGATTTTCTCACTCGTAGCGATGCTAAGAGTCTGTTGGAATTATATTAGCAGTTACTGCATTATTTATGAAATCTTGTAGATAGGATGTCAAAAAACATTGTTTCCTCGACGATTTTCTTGAGGAAAGGTTGTATGTGATACAACCAGAAGGTTTTGTCAATCCTGAAAGATGCTAACAAGTATGCAAAGCTCCAGCAATCCTTCTAAGGACTGGAGTAAGCATCTTGGAGTTGGAATGTACGCTTTGATGAGATGATCAAAGATTTTGGGTTTTTACAAAGTTTATGAGAAACTTGTATTTCCAAAGAAGTGAGTGGGAGCACTATAGAATTTTTGATGAGTATATGTTGTTAACATATTGTTGATCAGAAATGATGTAGAATTTCTGGAAAGCATACAGGGTTATTTGAAAAGTGTTTTTCAATGGAAAACCTGGATTAAGCTACTTGAACATTGAGCATCAAGATCTATAAGGATAGATTAAAAACGCTTAATAGTACTTTCAAATGAATACATACCGTGACAAGATTTTGAAGGAGTTCAAAATAGATCAGCAAAGAAGGAGTTCTTGGCTGTGTTAGAAGGTGTGAGTATTGAGTAAGACTCAAGACCTGACCACGGCAGAAGAGAGAGAGAGAGGACGAAGGTCGTCCCCTATGCTTTGGACGTAGGCTCTACAGTATGCTATGCTGTGTACCGCACCTGAAGTGTGCCTTGCCATGAGTCAGTCAAGGGGTACAAGAGTGATCCAGGAATGGATCACATGACAGCGATCGAAATTATCCTTAGTAACTAGTGGACTAAGGAATTTTCTCAATTATGGAGGTGGTAAAAGAGTTCGTTGTAAAGGGTTACGTCGATGCAAACTTTGACACTAATCCGGATGACTCTGAGTAGTAAACCGGATTCGTATAGTAGAGCAGTTATTTGGAATAGCTCCAAGTAGCGCGTGGTAGCTGCATCTACAAGATGACATAGAGATTTGTAAAGCACACACGGATCTGAAAGGTTCAGACCCGTTGACTAATAACCTCTCTCACAAAGCGAGATATGAACAAACCCATTGACTCTAGTGCAAGTGGGAGACTATTGGAAATATGCCCTAGAGGCAATAATAAAATGGTTATTATTGTAATTCCTTGTTCATGATAATTGTCTATTGTTCATGCTATAATTGTATTAACTGGAAACCATAATACATGTGTGAATACATAGACCACAACATGTCCCTAGTGAGCATCTAGTTGACTAGCTCGTTGATCAATAGATGGTTATGGTTTCCTGACCATGGACATTGGATGTCATTGATAACGGGATCACATCATTAGGAGAATGATGTGATGGACAAGACCCAATCCTAAGCATAGCACAAGATCGTGTAGTTCGTTTGCTAAGAGCTTGTCTAATGTCAAGTATCATTTCCTTAGACCATGAGATTGTGCAAATCCCGGATACCGTAGGAATGATTTGGGTGTACCAAACTTCACAACGTAACTGGGTGGCTATAAAGGTGCACTACAGGTATCTCCGAAAGTGTCTGTTGGGTTGGCACGAATCGAGACTGGGATTTGTCACTCCGTATGACGGAGAGGTATCTTTGGGCCCACTCAGTAATGCATCATCATAATGAGCTCAATGTGACTAATGAGTAACCACGGGATCATGCGTTACGGAATGAGTAAAGAGACTTGCCGGTAACGAGATTGAACGAGGTATTGGGATACTGACGATCGAATCTTGGGCAAGTAACATACCGGTGGACAAAGGGAATTGTATACAGGATTGATTGAATCCCCGATATCGTGGTTCATTCGATGAGATCATCGTGGAACATGTGGGAGCCAATATGGGTATCTAGATCCCGCTAGTGGTTATTGGCTGGAGAGGTGTCTCGGTCATGTCTGCATGGTTCCCGAACCCGTAGGGTCTACACACTTAAGGTTCGGTGATGCTAGAGTTGTTATGGGAAATAGTATGTGGTTACCGAAGGTTGTTCGGAGACCCGGATGAGATCCCGGGCGTGACGAGGAACTCCCGAATGGTCCAGAGGTGAAGATCGATATATTGGACGAAGGGTATTGGTGTCCGGAATTGTTCGGGGAGTACCGGGTGACGACCAGCGTGACCGAAAGGTGTTTCGGAGGCCCCGGCAAGCGTTGGGGGGCCTTATGGGCCAAGGGAGGGGGCACACCAACCCACTAAGGGGCTGTGCGCCCCTCCCAACTCCTCTCACGTAACCTAGAGAGGTGGGGGCGCCTCCCCTAGGGCAGCCACCCCTCCCGGCTTGGGGTCAAGTTTCCTAGGGGTGGGGGCGCCCAAACCCATCTAGGGTTTCCCCTGTGGCCGCCGCCCCTCCCCTAGGGAACCCTAGGGCACCTCCTCCACCCCCTTCCCCCTATATATAGTGAGGGAGATAGAGGGCAGCCGCACCCCTTCCCTGGCGCAGCCCCTCCCTCCTCCAACTCTTCCTCCTCCGTAGAGCTTGGCGAAGCCCTGCAGGAATACCACACGCTCCACCACCACGCCGTCGTGCTGCTGGACCTCTCCCTCAACTTATCCTCTCCCCTTGTTGGATCAAGAAGGAGGAGACATCCTTGGGTTGTACGTGTGTTGAACACGGAGGCGCCGTCCGTTCGGTGCTAGATCGGATCTTCCGCGATTTGAATCGCCGCGAGTACGACTCCATCAACCGCGTTCTTGTAACGCTTTCGCTTAGCGATCTTCAAGGGTATGAATATGCACCCCCTCTCCCTCGTTGCTAGCATCTCCTAGATTGATCTTGGTGACACGTAGGGAAATTTTGAATTATTGCTACGTTCCCCAACAGTGGCATCATGAGCTAGGTCTATGCGTAGATTCTATGCACGAGTAGAACACAAAGTAGTTGTGGGCGATGATTTGTTCAATTTGCTTGCCGTTACTAGTCTTATCTTGATTTGGCGGCATTGTGGGATGAAGCGGCCCGGACCGACCTTACACGTACACTTACGTGAGACAGGTTCCACCGACTGACATGCACTTGATGCATAAGGTGGCTAGCGGGTGTCTGTCTCTCCCACTTTAGTCGGATCGGATTCGATGAAGAGGGTCCTTATGAAGGGTAAATAGCAATTGGCATATCACCGTTGTGGCTTTTGCGTAGGTAAGAAACGTTCTTGCTAGAAACCCATAGCAGCCACATAAAACATGCAACAACAATTAGAGGATGTCTAACTTGTTTTTGCAGGGTATGCTATGTGATGTGATATGGCCAAAAGGATGTGACGAATTATATATATGTGACGTATGAGATTGATCATGTTCTTGTAATAGGAATCACGACTTGCATGTCGATGAGTATGACAACCGGCAGGAGCCCTAGGAGTTGTCTTAATTTATTGTATGACCTGCGTGTCAATGAAAAACGCCATGTAATTACTTTACTTTATTGCTAACCGTTAGCCGTAGTAGTAGAAGTAATAGTTGGCAAGACAACTTCATGAAGACACGATGATGGAGATCATGGTGTCATGCTGGTGACGAAGGTGATCATGCCGCGCCTCGAAGATGGAGATCAAAGGCGCAAGATGATATTGGCCATATCATGTCACTTTATGATTTGCATGTGATGTTTGTCATGTTTACATCTTATTTTCTTAGAATGACGGTAGCATAAATAAGATGACCCCTCACTAAAATTTCAAGAAATGTGTTCCCCCTAACTGTGCACCGTTGCGAAGGTTCGTTGTTTCGAAGCACCACGTGATGATCGGGTGTGATAGATTCTAGCGTTCGCATACAACGGGTGTAAGCCAGATTTACACATGCGAAACACTTAGGTTGACTTGACGAGCCTAGCATGTACAGACATGGCCTCGGAACACAAGAGACCGAAAGGTCGAACATGAGTCGTATAGTAGATACGATCAACATGAAGATGTTCAGCGATGATGACTAGTCTGTCTCACGTGATGATCGGACACGGCCTAGTTGACTCAGATCATGTATCACTTAGATGACTAGAGGGATGTCTATCTAAGTGGGAGTTCATTAAATAATCAGATGAACTTAATTATCATGAACATAGTCAAAAGGTCTTTGCAAATTATGTCGTAGCTTACGCTTTAGTTCTACTATTTAAGATATGTTCCTAGAGAAAATTTAGTTGAAAGTTGATAGTAGAAATTCTGCAGACTGGGTTCGTAAACTGAGGATTATCCTCATTGATGCGCAGAAGGCTTATGTCCTTAATGCACCGCTCGGTGTGCTGAACCTCGAGCGTCATATGTAGATGTTGCGAAACATCTGACATACACGTTTTGATGACTACGTGATAGTTCAGTGCGTAATGCTAACGGTTTAGAATGGTGGCACCAAAGATGGTTTTGAAATGTCGCAGAACATATGAGATGTTCCAAAGACTGAAATTGGGATTTCAGACTAGTGCCCTCGTCAAGAGGTATGAGACCTCTGACAAGTTTCTTAAGCCTGCAAACTAAGGGAGAAAAGCTCAATCGTTGAGCATGTGCTCAGATTGTCTGAGTACTACAATCGCTTGAATCGAGTGGGAGTTAATCTTCCAGATGAGATAGTGATGGTTCTCCATAGTCACTGCCACTAAGCTATTAGAGCTTCATGATGAACTATAACATATCAGGGATAGACATGATGATCCTTGAGCAACTCGCGATGTTTGACACCGCGAAAGTAGAAATCAAGTAGGAGCATCAATTGTTGATGGTTAGTAAAACCAGTAGTTTCAAGAAGGGCAAGGGAAAGAAGGGATACTTCATGAAACGACAAATCAGTTGCTGCTCTAGTGAAGAAACCCAAGGTTGAACCCAAACCCGAGACTAAGTGGTTCTGTAATGAGGGGAACGGTCACAGAAGCAGAACTACCCTAGATACTTCGTAGATGAGAAGGCTGGCAAGGTCGACAGAAGTATTTTGAATATACGTTATATTATTGTGTACTTTACTAGTACTCCTAGTAGCACCAGGGAAATAAATACCGGTTCGGTTGCTAAGTGTTAGTAACTCGAAATAAAAGGCTGCGGAGACTAGCTAAAGGTGAGATGACGATATGTGTTGGAAGTGTTTCCAAGGTTGATGTGATCAAACATCGCACGCTCCCTCTGCCATCGGGATTGGTGTTAAACCTAAATAATTGTTATTTGGTGTTTGCGTTGAGCATAGACATGATTGGATTATGTTTATTGCAATACGGTTATTCATTTAAGGAGAATAATGGTTACTCTGTTTATTTGAATAATACCTTCAATGGTCTTGCACCTAAAATGAATGGTTTATTGAATCTCGATTGTACTGATACACATGTTCATGCCAAAAGATATAAGATAGTAATGATAGTACCACATACTTGTGGCATTGCCATTTGAGTCATATTGGTATAAAACACATGAAGAAGCTCCATGTTGATGGATCTTTGGACTCACTCGTTTTTGAAAAGATTGAGACATGCGAACCATGTCTATTGGTAGATATGCATGAAGAAACTCCATACAGATGGATCGTTTGGACTCACTTGATTTTGAATCACTTGAGACATGCAAATCATACCACATGGGCAAGATGACTGAAAGGCCTCGTTTTCAGTAAGATGGAACAAGAAAGCAACTTGTTGGAAGTAATACATTTTGATGTGTGTAGTCCAATGAGTGCTGAGGCATGCAGGGGATATCGTTATGTTCTTACTTCATAGATGATTTGAGTAGATGCTAAGTATATTTACTTGATGAAACACAAGTCTGAATTATTGAAAGGTTTAAGTAATTTTAGAGTGAAGTTGAAGATCGTCGTAACAAGAGGATAAAATTTCTATGATATGATCATAGAGATGAATATCTGAGTTACGAGTTTAGCACACAATTAAGACATTGTGGAAATTGTTTCACAACTAATACCGCCTGGAACACCATAGTGTGATGGTGTGTCCGAACATCATAACTGCACCCTATTGGATATGGTGCATACCATGATGTCTCTTATCGAATTACCACTATCATTTATGGGTTAGGCATTAGAGACAACCGCATTCACTTTAAATAGGGCACCATGCAATTCCGTTGAGACGACACCGTATGAACTATGGTTTAGAAAAACCTAAGCCGTCTTTTCTTAAAAGTATGGGGCTGCAACGCTTATGTGAAAAAGTTTCAGGCTGATAAACTCGAACCCAAAGCGGATAAATGCATCTTCATAGAATACCCAAAACAGTTGGGTATACCTCCTATTTCAAATCCGGAAGCAAAGTGATTGTTTCTAGAAACAGGTCCTTTCTCAAGGAAAAGTTTCTCTCGAAAGAATTGAGTGGGAGGATGGTGGAGACTTGATGAGGTTATTGAACCGTCACTTCAACTAGTGTGTAGCAGGGCACAGGAAGTTGTTCCTGTGGCACCTACACCAATTGAAGTGGAAGCTTATGATAGTGATCATGAAACTTCGGATCAAGTCAGTACCAAACCTCATAGGTCAACAAGGATGCGTACTACTTCGGAGTGGTACGTAATCCTGTCTTGGAAGTCATGTTGCTGGACAACAATGAACAATACAAAAAAATACACTTCTGTGATGATACAAGTTTGTCACAGTAGGTCGCGTTTTTTGTCATGCATGTACATCCATGACGATTTTATGACAGAATCAAGATAGTCATACCTGTGTTGTCGTAGAAGTGCTCCATGACATTGCCAAAATTATCATCACGGAAGTGTCCACTTCCATGACGATAAATCGCGGGTCACAGAAGTGCTTTCGTCAAGGGTGACCGACACGTGGCATCCACCGTAACGGAACACCGTTAAGCTATCGGGTCGGGTTTTGGATCCGATAACCCGTTAACAGCCCCGACCAATGGGGATTTTCCACGTGTAAAATCATCATTGGCTGGAGGAAACATGTGTCGGCTCACCGTTGGGACAGATGTCATCCGCTCATTGGACCGAAGGCGCCTATGATACGGCGACACGTGGCACGGCCCAAAAGAGGCCCATTCCTGTGAAAAGGCCGGCCCGTTTGACTTGGTCAAAAGGTGGCGGGCCGGCCCACGGAAAGCCTGTTAACGACCTGTTCGCATATAGCCCATTTATAGCCCGCTAACCCAGAGCCCGTTACGCCTTATCCGAATTAGGCCGAGTAGCGTCATCTGGGCTGTCCAATATGATTCAGCCCGTTTTAACTTCCGGCCCATGTGTGGCCCATGACTTCTTTCGGCCCATATGAGGACCTTTGTAACTCTTGGCCCATTAACGGCCCGTGGTGAAACTGGCCCATAATGAACAGTGTATCACTTTATACCCATTAACGGCCTGTTATTCCATTGGGCCGTTTCCAGCCCAAGTTATCTTTCGGCCTTTTCAGGGCCAATTGATTCTTGGGCTCATTTGCAGCATTCGGTTACATACGACCCATTATTGTCATTTTCTGCTTGTGGGCCAAATTCTGCCCGTCATTACAGTCGGCCCGTTTGCGGACCGTTAATACGTTGGGCCATTTTCATGTAATAAAAAAACCCGTTGGGCTGTTTTCATAGAGTTATCAAATACGGCCTATTAACGGCCCGTTATGGTCCACGAATAGTACGACCCATGATTGGCGAAATGATGATACGCCCCGTAGAAGGCCCATGGATCCTACGGCCCGTATGAGGCCCATGGATAGTATGGCCCATAGAAGGCCCATGGATCGTACGGCCCGTAGAAGGCCCATGGACCCTACGGCCCGTAGAAGGCCCATGGACCCTAAGGCCCGTATAGAAGGCCGATGGATCCTACGGTCGGACGAAGGCCCATGGATCATACGGCCTGCAGGAGGCCCATGATTACAACAGTCCGTGTGTTGCCATGATTATCTTGGCCTAGTTACCAAAAATAGGCTATTGTGGCCACTAGAAAAAAAGAAAAAGAACTGCAGTGACTACAAGCAAACAACTAAACAAGACAATAAGGAAATAAATAAGCAAGCAATTAACGCTAGCCTATTACCGCTATTACACATATTACATCCACTGGGCATCAAAGTTCGCCACCAGTGCAAATATAGGGAACAAAGCAGCACATTACATACACTGGCCGTCAAAATTGGCCACCAGTGCAAATAAACGCGGCAGCAAAACAAGAGCATAATTGAAACAACTTCAGAAGAGCTCAAGAAACGTTATCCTGGGTATCCACCATGCTGGAAATAAGCTTAGCAAGCTTATTAGCTTTGTCCTGTTTGGCGCTAAAATCCTCCAACCCTTGCTATTGCACCAGAAAGTATGCATCTGAATGCTCCAGGGACTTCAGCAGTCCTTCCGCTTCTTGTCGCAGCACAACTGATCGATGTCTTTCAGCTTGTAGTTGAGACTCAAGAAACCGAGCTGATTCAGACAGTGAGTTTGAATAGCTTGTGCAAGCGGTAGTGGCCAGTAACTCGAACACTAAACCAAGACAGGACTTTGGGGTTGTCTCGCTGTCTTCAAGATAGTCTTCCTTAGCTGTTTTATCAGCTTTGTTGGAGACCAACAAGGATGTGTCACTATCCTGAACCTTATCTGCATTACTTCCTTTACCATTGCGTAATAAGGCACTCTTCCCCAATATTCTGTCAGCATTATAAAAGAAGAAACAAGCAGACACATAACAAGTTTAGAGTGTACTGGTATATGAAACTCATTTCGGTGAACCAGTTCATTAGTAAGGTGGACAGGATTAAACTACCAAGTCTTCTATTGCCAAGTACTAGTACATAATAAAAGCATCAAACAAACATATATCTATGTCCTATGGTCACTTCATTGTCTTGCCAAATCAAAATAGAGACACGGTTCAAATCATATCAGTTCAAGACAAAGCAGCAGTGAAAGAATACAAAGCGTGGGAAACTACACATCACAACAAGATTTCAGATGGGTACCACGGGTCTACATGTACAACGACACTATTGGCTCTGTTGTGATGCTAGTAATGTGCATGATATGAAAGTCAACTATATACACAATTGAAATGGAAATCAACAGAGCTATTGATAAGAGCAAACCTGTTAAAGAAACATGCGTGAACATACCTGCTGTGTCATTGGAGTTTCGATTGGATCCTTCAATTTAAAAATAAGTTTGTATGAGAAAATACAGTGATACAGGAGCAAAGCAATCATAGTTAAAAAAGGCGCGCCTAAGTGAGCGCTTAAGCACGCCTAGGCTCTAGGCGTTGGCAAAACACATTGCGCATAACTACGCATAATCTGTGCATAACTGCGCATAAGCATGCACTTTGGTTAGTAAAGCGCAAGGTGGTGGCAAAACGCACAATTAACGCCTAGCGCTTTTTTGAACTATGATAGCAATGGAATCTTAAATTAGAACAGTTGTTCTTCAGGTTTAGGCACTTGTTCTACATGAACAGAGTACAGTAAGACGCAAGAATATAATACTTAAAAATAGAAAATGAGCTCATAGACCTTACCACATTCTTGGTTCGGGACCAGTACAGAACAAGGCGTTCCCAGTCATCGTCCAGTAAATGTGTCTCAGGAGAACGTAAGGGAATTTGATGAGTTTCTTTGCCGGTGAAGTATGTTTTCTTCAGGTAATTCCGATACTGCAACCAAGCATTCTTGAAGATAGCAGAGGTATTAGCACAGGTTACCTCATCCCGAGTTTCCAAATCGGTCCTTCTCTATAGAGAAAAATGGGAAAATTTGCTGTATTATAACCATCATGGAGGTAGGATGTATGGGACGAAGGAAAGTAATTGCTATGAATAACATTACTTACACATAACTCCTGGACAAACACCTGCAACTGGCATTTTCCTTCATCTTCAGTATAATATTTCCAAGATGGGAAGATACGCACATATGATTTAATAACATCAAATGCGATAGATGCTAAACTACGACTAGCTGGTTGTGCTTCCTCCACATGAATAGGCGTACTAACTGGTGGAGTTGGGGTTCGCCGTGATAGTACTGGCCCTTTGGGCACTGGAGCTGCCTTACTAACTACTCTTGTTTGGGAGCTCTGTGGTGGAGATGGTGCTGTGTCAACAGGAACTGGGTTACTATCGGCTGGGGTTGGGGTTAGATTGGGTGAAGCTGGTTCTCTGTCCATCGCAGTAGGGGTACAATCTGCGAGAGTTTGGGTTATGTGTGGTAGGGCTGGTTCTTGTGCATGTACAACCAGGGTGCTATCTCCACCAAGGGGTAGCACTGTTTTATTTGAAGACCGTGTTTTTAGTCCGCTAGATACTGGCATCACCCGCTCCAATTCAAATGGCTGATAAACAGGAAACATAGTTGAATGTACATACATTGTATGAGAGACAGATGCAATAGATAGTGTGGAAAAAAGAGGGCATGAAATAGTTGACATGTATATTGTTTAACTAAAACGGATAGCATGACATAATTTCACATATATGATGTCTATCTAAACTGGATAGCATAGCATAACATAATTCAAAGATATGATGAATATCTAAACAGGATCGCATGAAATAATTCACCTACATGTTATCTAAGTAATCAGGATCGCATCATTTAATTCACATATGTGATTTATATGCTAAACAGAGGGCATTCGATATGATGTCTGAACTAAGAACATGGTGTTGAATATTGTGTATATGATGTCTAAACTATGCAATGCAAGACACCGTATGCATGATATGAGCAGTATAACCGTGCCAAGTTAGAGCATACACCTCAGTGGGGGAATAGGACTGGTCATCTGTCTCTGAATCCATCTCTGAGGAGCTATCGGGACCCAACAAGAGATTTGCTTCGACAGGTAGCACTGTCTGCTCTGAAGGCCTTGTTTTCACTCCAGATTTTTCCATCTCCCACCCAAATGGCTGATTCACAGGAAGAGTAGTTTAATGTACAAAAATTGTCGACAAATGGAAATGTAATGAAGAAAAGGATGGGCAAGATATCATTCAAATATATGATGCCTGGTTAAACAGGATGGCATTGCACATTTCACATATATTATGGCTGGCTAAAAGACATGAGACTACATAATTCCCATATATGATATAGAAACTAAACAGGTGGCATTACAGAACATGTCTAAACTAAGCAGATGACATATATGATGTCAAAAGTAGGCACTGCAAGGCAACATACGCATGATATGACTAACATCATCATGCCAAGGTAGAGCAAACACCTTGGGGGGTAAATAGGAGTGGTCAGCGGCATCTGAATCTGCCTCAGAACAGATATCTTCCTCTGGATTACAATCTGGAGAGGGGTGGGGAGGGTTTGCCATTGAACCCACCATGGAGCGATGTCTGCATGACATTGTATTGCCGCACAAAACTCTTCTTTTTTTCTCTACATGTTCAGCATGACTGTGTACAATATCTGACACGCATACGAAAAAAATATGGTGAGATTATGTAAGGACTGCTGCAGAAATTTAGAGTGATGGTAACAACCAGTGGATCGACGTTTTTCCGTTGAACCAAAATAGCCCTAATGGATCGACGTGAATGTATAGTAAAAAGTGATGCAACAAGTGTACAACCTCTTTGCCGTAGCCGTGTCGACCTCAGCATCATTGGGTTGGTGGCTGAAGCAGTTGAGGCAGAGGTGGTTGTCGGAGGTGTGGAGGGAGATCTGAGGAATCCGTAGATGGCGTCCAGGGCACTGCTCTGTTGTGATGGATCGTTCTGTCGTTGGAGCAGCTCCGGTGAGCCGTAAGACGTCAAGGCTGAAGCAGCACAAGACAGACATCGTCAATCTCAAGTGGGATTCTAATAGCATTTCCAATAGATGATGTAAAATGGATGTAAAATTAACATCACCAAAAACCACCTGACTACAACAGATGAGGTAAAAACTTTTGACTCTGAACTTAACTATCGAAACTGAAATTTACTGTGGAATCTGAATGCTACTATCGAAACTGAACGCAATGGTAGCAGAGAGGCACTTGACATGTAGTTTAGGGAGGGCCTGCAGTTCATCTTCAACCTGCACCCCCTGAGCCGCAAGCCACCACCAGCCGAGCCACCGGCCCCAGCGCCGCCTCGTCGCCCCAAAACAACTCGCCACCGCCGCCCCGGCCAGCCCTCTAGGCCCCCCGCCCCCCACCTTGAACCCTAAGATAGATAGTGGGGTACCTCTCCGGCGAGCCCCCGTCCCCGCTGCGGGTGGTTCTTCCTTAACTCTGGCGAGCCCCCCCAACCCCTGAAAATCGAGTGACCCAAAAGTCGATTCAGTCGACTGAAGTGTGGCTTAATCAGAGCAGAGCAGCAGCACGAGCGAGGGGGAGAGCAGCAGCAGCTGGGCAAGCGAGCGATCGAGCGAGAGCCGGAGCAGCAGCAGCAGCGCGAGCGAGCGAGAGCCAAAGCAGCAGCAGCAGATCCGGCTAATATGGACGCCGTCGCCGAAGGGGCCTCGCACTGGGGGAGAGCCGCCATGGAGATGTCGCCCGCGGCGCCGGCTTCAAGGTAGCCGCTCCATGGGGGTGCGGGATGGAGAACCGTCGGCGCCGGGAGGTCGAGTTAAGGAGAAGGTGCGATGCGATGAGTGTACAGCCTCTTTGGTGGAGCCGAGTAGGCCTCGGCTTCATCCGAGGAGTCGGTGAGGATGCTGCGGTTCCAGTGGAGCAGGTTAAGGCGGCGCTGTGGGGATGGAGCAGCCGCGATAGACGAGGCGATCGTCGGAGCAGCTCCTTGGAGGTGGAGGACGGGGCGGCTGAACTGGCGGGACGACGAGATGGACGACGGATCCTCATCCGGGGAGGTGGACGAGGGACATCAAGCTGTTGCGGTGGACGACATCGTCGGGGAAGAGGCTCCGGCTGGGCAGCGGTGACGTGGCGGCCGGAGGAGGGTGGGGTTTCGCGGCTGGAGCGGAGAGGTTATGGCGGCCTGGGATTTCGAATGGCGAAAAGGGGGCGACGGGAGGGGGTGAAGCATGACTTAGGGACGCGCTTGTCCAAAATGTAGGGTGTGTTACAAAAGTACCCCCCATCGATTTGAACTAGCGGCCCTTTCAGCTCAGGGTTAGAAGGGGGATTTCGCGTGTCGGGATTTGGCAGCTGGAGGGAGTTTTCGCGCGCGTTGTAATTTCGGGATAGCAAGGCGCGGGTTGTTAAGGCGCTAGTTTTGGGAGCATGATATCTGAATTTTCGGGATATAACAAGATGCGGGTTGAATTTTAGGGACAAGCCTAACGTGTAGTAATATTGTACTTGTACGTACCAAATCAATTCGCACTTCCCTCAACCAAAAAGAAAATGAAAAAATAAAACTATTCACATCACACAAAGAGAGAGTCTTGCCCCGTTTTACTATACAAATGCTATTCAAAGCTACTCCCTACTTCCATCTATATAGGGCCTAATGCGTTTTTCGATGCTAACTTTGACCAAATATTAGAGCAATGATATATGACATGCAACTTACACAAAGCACACCGTTAAATTCGTCTGTGAAAGGTTCTTTCAATGATATATTTTTCACATTGTGCATGTCATGTACTATTAATCTTGTCAATAGTCAAAGGCGGTCTTAAAAATCTCATTACGCCCTATATAGATGGAAGGAGGTAGTATGAATCCATGTTATGTCTGATTAAATTTTTTCGCTTGCTGTATAATGCATGTAACCTACTCATACCAACATTTTAGTGCATTCCAAATGTCTATACTACCGCTGCAATTCGAACTATATTTGAATTCGTTTCTCTATTTCAATAAGAATCTACAATCATGATTTTTTCCAACTTCAACCATCATAGTTTCCTTGCTATCCGCCAGATATAAATCGGATGGCCTATAATGCAGGATGGCAGGCACACCATCATCAACAACTCCGTTTTTTATAAGAGTAGAGATAAAATATATTAAATGTAGTATAACATGTTCATAACCACACCATGTGTATCACCATTATATATATTCACACATGTGTCAGTTTGAAACACTTTGATAAATTCTTCAAATATCCGAATTCGCTTTTTATAATGAAGTATATATGATCTCTATTCGTCTTTTACACCCACACAACCCTCTTATCTTTGTAGCTAGCACTAACTTTCTCTTGTGCATGCACACGCCCGCATCCCTCTCACCCTCCCTCAGCATTCTTTAGCTCCATCGGGCAAATTCGTCTTTTCACTTTAGGTCGTTCACCCACGGTGTGTGTAGGCCCCCCAGCTCCTTCTTTACGGCACACATCGATCGATATGCCTCTCTAGCCAGGTGTGCCTAGCACAAACACAAGCTTCCCCTCTTCTCTTGCCACCGTCCATGCCTCACTCCCACCACTCTTTTCATCGTTCTCGTACTCGCACACTCCTCCCCCCTCGATATAGTATGCCTCTCGTACCACCTCCTACATGCATCCCTCTCTCTCTATCCTTCTCCTCGTGCCTCATTTTCTTCTAACACACACATGCATGTATACCGATCGATCTCCCAACATATACCTAGATCGACTTTAACTACCCCCCATCGATCGACATACCTCACAAGTTATGTCTCTCCTTTCTCTAACAAAGGGCAATTGATCTTCCTATGTAGTTATGTCTGCTTACCACAGCCACATCGTCCCCCCTCATCATTCGTGCATGCCTTCTGACCCGTCTCTCACACGCACGTGCACAAACAACAAGCAGTCATCTCCTCTCTTATTGATATTGCGGGCGTGCCCTCCGTTTGTCTAGCAAGCCTATACCACCATTTGTTAGAAGCAACTCCACTACCACCCCCTCCAACACTCTAGCTCCGTCTCTCTCCCAACCTTATTCCTCTGCTGCACATATGCATGGATGCCGATCTATCTCCCTTAATACATGAGGCAGATCGATCTCCTTAGTACATGAGGTAGGCCTCTCTCCTACTCCACACATATACCAGCCATTGTACCTCTATAGTTAATTGGGCCTCCCTCTTCCCCCACCACACACCGATAGTCGAGCGCTGCAGGTAGGTATCCATGCCACAGAGACAAACTGCACATGTCCCATCTCACGTTCGAGTAGGCCAGCTACTCTATATCTTTGACCTGGGCACACACAAATTCGATGGCACTCTTTATCGATCGCGTGCGCGCACACACACACACACACACATCATCCCTCTCTTCGATTCTATGGACACCTCAAGCCGATGATACCTCCACTCTCTTCTTGTGGATCGCCCCC